>NW_019942602.1:175567-301328 GCF_002910315.2 Salvelinus sp. IW2-2015 | reverse complement strand
TAGATGTGAGAATTATATATATATATATATATTATATATATAATATATATATATACAGTGGGGAGAACAAGTATTTGATACACTGCCGATTTTGAAGGTTTTCCCACTTACAAAGCATGTAGAGGTCTGTAATTTTTATCATAGGTACACTTCAACTGTGAGAGACGGAATCTAAAACAAAATCCAGAAAATCACATGTATGATTTTTTAAGTAATTAAATTGCATTTTATTGCTGACATAAGTATTTGATACATCAGAAAAGCAGAACTTAATATTTGGTACAGAAACCTTTGTTTGCAATTACAAAGATCATACGTTTCCTGTAGTTATTGACCAGGTTTGCACACACTGCAGCAGGGATTTTGGCCCACTCCTCCATACATACCTTCTCCAGATCCTTCAGGTTTCGGGGCTGTCGGTGGCAATACGGACGTTCAGCTCCCTCCAAAGATTTTCTATTGGGTTCAGGTCTGGAGACTGGCTAGGCCACTCCAGGACCTTGAGATGCTTCTTACGGAGCCACTCCTTGTTAGCCCATCTCCACTGTATATATATATATATATATATATATATATGAATGTGCAAGTAGAGATACTGGGGTGCAAAGGAGCAAGATAAATACATAAATACAGTATGGGGAGGAGGTAGTTGGATGGGCTATTTACAGATGGGCTATGTACAGGTGCAGTGATTTGTGAGCTGCTCTGACAACTGGTGCTTAAAGCTACGTAGTGAGGGAGATATGAGTCTCCAGCTTCAGTGATTTTTGCAGTTTGTTCCAGTCATTGGCAGCAGAGAACTGTAAGGAAAGGCGGCCAAAGGAAGAATTGGCTTTGGGTGTGACCAGTGAGATATACCTGCTGGAGCGTGTGCTACAGGTGGGTGCTGCTATGGTGACTAGTGAGCTGAGATAAGGTGGGGCTTTACCTAGCAGAGACTTTTAGATGACCTGGAGCCAGTGGGTTTGACGACGAGTATGAAGCGAGGACCAGCCAACGAGAGCATACAGGTCGCAGTGGTGGGTAGTATATGGGGCTTTGGTGATAAAACGGATGGCACTGTAATAGACTGCATCCAATTTGTTGACTAGAGTGTTGGAGGCTATTTTGTAAATGACATCGCCGAAGTCGAGGATCGGTAGGATGGTCAGTTTTACGAGGGCATGTTTGGCAGCATGAGTGAAGGATGCTCTGTTGCGAAATAGGAAGCTGATTCTAGATTTAATTTTAGATTGGAGATGTTTAATGTGAGTCTGGAAGGAGAGTTTACATTCTAACCAGACACTTAGAATATGTGGACAACTACAAATACCTAAGTCAGAACCGTCCAGAGTAGTGATGCTGGATGGGCGGGCAGGTGCGGAGAGCATGCATTTAATTTTACTTGCATTTAAGAGCAGTTGGAGACCACGGAAGGAGAGTTGTATGGCATTGAAGCTCGTCTGGAGGTTAGTTAACACAGTGTCCAAAGAAGGGCCAGAGGTATACAGAATGGTGTTGTCTGCGTAGAGGTGGATCAGAGAATCACCAGCAGCAAGAGCGACATCATTGATGTATACAGAGAAGAGAGTCGGCACGAAAATTGAACCCTGTGGCACCTCCATAGAGACTGCAGAGGTCCGAACAACAGGCCCTCGGATTTGACACACTGAACTCTATCAGAGAAGTAGTTGGTGAACCAGGCGAGGCAATCATTTGAGAAACCAAGGCTGTTGAGTCTGCAGATAAGAATGTGGTGATTGACAGAGTCGAAAGCCTTGGCCAGGTTGATGAATACGGCTGCTGTAATGGTTTTCCTCCTCCTCTTCATCCGAAGAGGAGGAGCAGGGATTGAACCAAGGTGCAGCGCGTTGAAATGACATGATGAATTTTATTAACAAGACAAAACGAACAAACACGAAAACGAACTATACTTGAAAATGATACAAAATAACAAAACGAAAGTAGACAGACCTGAACTACGAACTTACATACAACGTGAAGAACGAAATGAACAGGAACAGACTACATGAAATGAACAAACCGTAAACAGTCCCGTATGGTGCAAACATCGACACAGACACAGGAGACAACCACCCACAAACAAACACTGTGAACAGCCTACCTAAATATGACTCTCAATTAGAGGAACGCCAAACACCTGCCTCCAATTGAGAGCCATACCAGGCAACCCTAAACCAACATAGAAACAGACAACATAGAATGCCCACCCAAACTCACGTCCTGACCAACTAACACACAAAACTAAACAGAAAACAGGTCAGGAACGTGACAGCTGCACAGTAATGTCTCTTATCGATGGCGGTTATGATATCGTTTAGGACCTTAAGCGTGGCTGAGGTGCACCCATGACCAGCTCTGAAACCAGATTGCATAGCGGAGAAGGTACAGTGTGATTCGAAATGGTCAGTAATCTGTTTGTTAACTTGGCTTTCGAAGACCTTAGAAAGACAGGGTAGGATAGATATAGGTCTGTAGCAGTTTGGGTCTAGAGTGTCTCCCCCTTTGAAGAGGGGGATGACCGCGGCAGCTTTTCAGTATTTGGGAATCTCAGATGATACGAAAGAGAGGTTGACCAGGGTAGTGATAGGGGTTGCAACAACTTCGGCAGATCATTTTAGAAAGAGAGGGTCCAGATTGTCTAGCCCGGCTGATTTGTAGTGGTCCAGATTTTGCAGCTCTTTCAGAACATCAGCTATCTGGATTTGGGTGAAGGAGAAATGGGGAGGCTTGGGCGAGTTGCTGTGGGGAGTGGAGGGCTGTTAACCGGGTTAGGGGTAGCCAGGTGGAAAGCATGGCCAGCCGTAGAAAAATGCTTATTGAAATTCTCAATTATAGTGGATTTATCGGTGGTGACAGTGTTTCCTAGCCTCAGTGCAGTGGGCAGCTGGGAGGAGGTGCTCTTATTCTCCATGGACTTTACAGTGTCCCAGAACTTTTTTGAGTTTGTGCTACAGGATGCAAATTTCTGCTTGAAAAAGCTAGCCTTAGCTTTCCTAACTGCCTGTGTATATTGGTTCTTAACTTCCCTGAAAAGTTGCATATCACAGGGGCTTATTCGATGCTAATGCAGAACGCCACAGGATGTTTTTGTGCTGGTCAAGGGCAGTCAGGTCTGGAGAGAACCAAGGGCTATATCTGTTCTGGTTCTACATTTTTTGAATGGGGCATGCTTATTTAAGATGGTGAGGAAGGCACTTTTAAAGAATACCCAGGCATCCTTCCAGGATACATGGGCCAGGTCGATTAGAAAGGCCTGCTCACTGAAGTGTTTTAGGGAGCGTTTGACAGTGATGAGGGGTGGTCGTTTGACCGCAAACCCATTACGGATGCAGGCAATGAGGCAGTGATCGTTGAAATCTTGGTTGAAAACAGCAGAGGTGTATTTGGAGGTCAAGTTGGTTAAGATTATATCTATGAGGGTGCCCGTGTTTACAGATTTGGGGTTGTACCTGGTGGGTTCATTGATAATTTGTGTGAGATTGAGGGCATCAAGCTTAGATTGTAGGCTGTCCGGGGTGTTAAGCATGTTCCAGTTTAGGTCACCTAGCAGCACGAGCTCTGAAGATAGATGGGGGGCAATCAGTTCACATATGGTGTCCAGGGCACAGCTGGGGCAGAGGGTGGTCTAGAGCAAGCGGCAACGGTGAAAGACTTGTTTGAGGAAAGGTGGATTTTTAAAAGTAGAAGCTGGAATTGTTTGGGTACAGACCTGGATAGTAAGACATAACTCTGCATGCTATCTCTGCAGTAGATTGCAACACCGCCCCCTTTGGCAGTTCTATCTTGTCGGAAAATGTTATAGTTAGGGATGGAAATTTCAGGGTTTTTGGTGGTCTTCCTAAGCCAGGATTTAGACACGGCTAGGACATCCGGATTGGCAGAGTGTGCTAAAGCAATGAATAAAACAAACTTAAGGAGGAGGCTTCTAATGTTAACATGCATGAAACCAAGGCTTTTGCGGTTACAGAAGTCAACAAATGAGAGCACCTGGGGAGTAGGAGTGGAGCTAGGCACTGCAGGGCCTAGATAAACCTCTACATCACCAGAGGAACAGAGGAGGAGTAGGATAAGGGTACTGCTAAAGGCTATCAGAACTGGTCGTCTATTACGTTCAGAACAAAGAGTAAAAGGAGCAGGTTTTTAGGCGCGATAGAATAGATTCAAGGCATAATGTACAGACAAAGGTATGGTAGGATGTGAGTACATTGGAGGTAAACCTAGGCATTGAGTAATGATGAGAGAGATATTGTCTCTAGAGACGTTTAAACCAGGTGATGTCATCGCATATGTGGGAGGTGGAACTAAATGGTTGGTTAAGGCATATTGAGCAGGGCTAGAGGCTCTACAGTGAAATAAGACAATAATCACTAACCAGGAAAGTAATGGACAAGGCATATTGATATTAGGGAGAGGCATGCGTAGCCGGGTGATCACAGGGGTCCAGTGAGTGGTTGGGCTGGCTGGAGACACAGCGATTCAGACAGCTAGCAGGCTGGGGCTAGCAAGCTAGCAGAAGGATCTTAGAGAGACGTCTCGACGGAAGAAAGTCTGTTTTAGCCTCCGCGTGCAGTGACGTTGATAGACCAGTCGTGATGGATTAGTAGGGTTCCGAGTAGCAGAGGGGTCCAAGTCCAATTGGCAAAATAGGTATAGTGGCCCAAGATTTTGGCAGATGGATCTATTCAGCTAACAGTCCAATATGCTCTAGACAGCTAGCGGGCCGCTGCGAGCAGCTAGCGGGCCGCGGCTAGCAGGCTAGCAGATGGGCATTCAGGGGACGTCGCGATGTAGGGGCCAGTTGAGTACCCCCTCGAGCAGATTACGTCGTAATCCAGTCATGAAGGATCGGCGGGGTTCCGTGCCCCGTACCGGCAGTAAAAGGGGTCCGGGTATTGTAGCCCAGGAGTGGCTGATGGGCCTCTTCAGCTAGCCGGGAGAATGGGCCTAGCATGGGCTAGCTCCAGGCTAATTGGTGCTTGCTTCGGGACAGACGTTAGCCAGGAGTAATCACTCGGGTAGCAGCAACATTATTACCTTGCACACCATTTTTTGAGGTTCAGGGTTCAAGGTTTAGTCTACTATGTGCACTATTTCGACTATGCGTTTACTGTGACGGCCATACATTATAAAGTGGTTCATGAGGGGCATGTCATCTTGATCAAAGGCAGGACTTTGACAAGTCCTCACGTTTATGTGATTACTGGCAAAAACATTTTCCCCATGATTTGGGAGCAACGTCTCATGATTACTCTGTCTGACCCTACAGTTTCTCTAAAAACAACAAATGCTGCTCAGATTAAAAACATACTTGAATGTCACTAGTCAGGTCAGTGAAGTCAGTCAGTTTCTGCTTTTTACTTGTGAGGATGAGATGCTATTCTGGCATTATCCTTTGTGTTCTGGGTTGAAAAGCATGGCTTCTAGAGACCTTGTTTTATATGACATTCAATTACATATTTTATCCATTCTGTCTGTATGACTTTTATTTAATTTAACCTTTATTTTAGCTATAGATATAGTTGTAATTTTTTTGTCACTCAAACATCACACGAATACACATTAGACATGGCAAAATGTATAGAATTGCAAGAAAACTAGCTTTAAAACAGCAACATTTTCTTTTTACCCCATGACAAAACGTGTAGAATTGCAGAAAATAAGCTTTAAACCTGCAAAATTCAGTGCTTATTCCCATAGAAATAGACCGGGGGGGGGATATATCACATAGACATCAATTGTCAACATACAGTACAGATGTAGGGGGGGACGCGGAATGTTCCCCAATGCTGGAAGGGGGCCCCGAATGAAAAAGTTTGGGAACACCTGATCTAAGTGACAACTACATAACCCATATGTACTGTATGATGTTTTGGTCGCAAACTTCATGTTGATATATCACATAGACATCAATTGTCAACATACGGTACAGATGTAGGATCTTAATTTGAGCCATGTGCTACAGCAGGAAAATAATCCTGCAGCAACAGGAAATGTTGATTATTATGCGGATTATAATTAATGGACATTTATGTATGGGTTGATACATTTTTCTTGCTCAGGGGCAGAACAACAGACATTTATCTTGTCAGCTCTGGGATTCGATCCAGCAACCTTTCAGACACTGGCCCAACACTCTAACCACTAGGCTACCTCTAGGCTACCTGCCACCCTACAGTACATCAGCAGATGGTGAGTATGTTACTCTAATGTTTCCCTATCAGGACTCTGATTCTGGATCTGCTATGATTAATGGATAAATTATTTCTAAACAATTTCACTGAAGTCCATGGAGAGGCTGGCTTCTGTTGTGATTATCTGAGATCAGCTGTCTCACGCTCTGGTTTAGAGAGTGATACCTACTAAAGCACTCACAGGAGGAGGACCGGTGCCTACCAGCTGGCTAGCGGAACGTCTGTCCTAGACAGGTTAAAGACTCCTACACTGTAGTGAAGTTTGCATTTAAGACATGTAGGTTTGATCTAGGGAACCATTTGAGGATATTTATTTCCCTTTGAAATAAGTATTTTCCCTTTTGTATATTTAACCATGATACCAAGCATTTCTGATAACATACTAGTTAAATATGTATTGCCAGTAACAGTGTGCTACATCAATAATTCACCATGTTTTTACAAGTTCTGCTTTATGATAAAGGAGGTATAAACAGTATTTGGGGTGGGTATGATATTACAAGAAACAGCCTGTTTAAAAGGGGAGGATGATATAGCAGAATGATGACCTTTGTGTGGGATTGAGTAAAGGTACGTTATGGTAAAATCATGGGCACACATTGTGCACACACTCCTCAGGTTTCTGTGTCAGAGTGGCTGAGGCAGTGGGTATTTCACAGAGGTGGGAACCTTGGCTTGCAGAGGTGGCTGACCCAGTTAGCTGAAATAGACTTGCTTCAGATTTGGGGAGGGGGCACAGATAGGGGTTTGGGTGGGTGTGGGGGTACAGCCAGGAGTGACAGGTGTGACTGGGGTCACAGTCCCCAGAGTAACCTCATACATGGCATTGCATGGTATAATGCTCACGCCAGCTTCCCATACTCAATTCTCCTACTCAAAACAAAGCTTTCAAAACGAGACCCTCCCCACTCCCTATGCCACCCCCCAAAAACCTCTTAATAATTGTTTCTCATGATGTATCAGAAATTGCCATTGAATTTCCCTTGTAGTAATAATGGTGAATTGGATTTAAATACTATTTTAGCAGGTGTTCAAAAACCTTTATGGGGGGACCTAGTAAAGACTTGGAAAAAAAACTGGTATGGTCTATAAAGGTACAACGATCTGTGCAGTGTGACCATTTTTTACATTTTAGTCATTTAGCAGACGCTCTTATTCAGAGAGACTTACAGGAGCAATTAGGGTTAAGTGCCTTGCTCAAGGGCACATTGACAGATTTCACCTTGTCAGCTCGGGGATTCGAAACCAGCAACATTTTGGTTACTGGCCCAACTTCTTAACCACTAGGCTACCACCCAGCCCAGAATTAGTGCAACCTGTAATAGTAGAATGGTAATTTGGACCATTATAAGATGTCTGATTTAGTGAGTTCTAACAACACCTTAAAGCAGTGGTGGGCCGTCAGGGCCTGCAAGGCCTTCTCTGCTGGCCTAAACATCATCAGAATATATATATTTTTTAAATATATTTTCCCACAAATATGTATTAAATTATTCCCCAGAGTAAGAGTTATACTCTTCATTTCATAGCTTTCCTCTTGGTTGCACTGCTTCCAGCCCCAGGTTGAGATTTGGAGGGCTGGTCTTTATGTTAGATCTTTTATCCAATCATATTCAGCCATCATGTGTTGCCAGGGGTCTAAAATCTGCCCTCAGGCCTTCAGAATCAACAGTGCGGGCGCTTGTAGCTTAAAGTGAATGGAAATTAAAATTTTGTGTTGTTCAACCAATCAGCTTTAGAGTTGGCTATTGTACGCCTGCTGGCTGCTCCAGTGTTACACAGGAGCCAGCTAGCAGGCGTAGTGCGTCCACGTCTTTTGATTGGATTACCAATATTGAGAGGCAGGTCCTATGGGCAGGTCTATGCAGATCTAGGAAACTGAATTTGATAAACGAATTAATTCGCGTTCTACTAAGCTGTTTTTTCAACCCACAATGGCGGAAGGAGGAGAAGATATCGATTTGTCGAGGATATAATTATAACGCCATTCTCAAGACGAACTTTTCAAGAAAAGTTAGACATTGTAAGGAGAGGTCGCCCGAGCCACAAAGCCTGTCACAGGCGGGAAAGGGGTTCGTTCGCTCGCCATTTCAAAAGTTTCAACTACGAGCGCTGTCAATTGCTCACAGGCTCCGAGAAGCACTGCAAACTGTACTGCTGGGAATGCCTATTATTTGCAAGTGATCGATTTGGTGTTTGGAGCCACACTGGCTTTGCAAACTTGAGTTGTCTGTTAAACACTGTTTACCCAAAAATGTCAATTTGTCAATTTCAAGGTGACGCAACGCCTGGTTATACTGCGTTTCTGTCTAAATGTATAGTGTCTAGAGCCATGGCATAATGATGGTAATAAGAGGTGGATTAATTCGGGTGGGACTGTGTAGTACCTCACTGAAGGCCTAGGCCCCAGGCCCACGGCACGCCACTGCCTTAAAGTGATAGTTCTCTCTTTTTACGTTTTAGCTTCTTTTTGACTTCCCTGGGACGTTATCATTTCCTCCAACATGTTTTTAAATTCGTTAGCTTGTTATTTAGCAACGTACAAAATCTCCTGGCTAGCATTTTTGGAGAATGCCATTTTTGGAGAATGCCATTTAGTTGCTACATTGTTTAATCTACTTATAGCCAGACATTTTGCCAGATAAACAATAGGAAAGTATTATGGAAAGATTATATCACCTTTTTATACCAACAAATCCCTAATTTGCTCTTGGGGATAAAGCAACCAATTTATAGTAAAATAAAATAAAAGCTTATCCTGGTCTTTCTCTGTGAAAGCTGAATGGTTTTCAACATAGCATGTATTGATCAGATATGGGTGCGTCTTTAGCTTGCAGGTATAGATCTATAAATACCAAGAGAGTTTATGCAACAAATACTGTATGTTTTGATCTGTTAGCCAAATGGGAGTCACTCCATTGAAACAGGTCTAGTGTTTATACAAGTTCTGATGTTATTTTAGCCATGACTGTGCCCATCTGTCTTTAAAATAAATCAAATGTTATTAGTCACATACACATATTTAGCAGGTGTTATTGTGGGTGTTGCGAAATGCTTGTGTCCCTAGCTCCAACAGTGCAGTAGTATCTAACAATTCAAAACAATACACAAATCTAAAAGTAAAATAATTGAATTAAGAAATGTATAAATATTAGGACGAGCAATGTCAGAGTGGCATTGACTAAATACAGTAGAATAGAATTAAGCAATAAGGCCCAAGGGGGTGTGGTATATGGCCAATATATCACGGCTAAGGGCTGTTCTTAGGCACGGCGCATTGCGGAGTGCCTGGACACCGCCCTTAGCCGTGGTATATTGGCCATATACCACAAACCCCCAAGATGCCTTATTGCTATTATAAACTGGTTACCAACGTAATTAGAGCAGGAAAAATGAATGTTTTGTCATACCTGTGGTATACGGTCTGATATACCACTGCTGTCAGACAATCAGCATTCAGGGTTCAAACCACCCAGTTTATAATACAGTATATACATATGACATGATTAAAGCAGTATGTAAACATTATTAAAATGACTAGTGTTCCATTATTTAAGTGGCCAGTGATTCCAAGTCTATGTATATAGGTCAGCAGCCTCTAAGGTGATAGCCGGCTAGTGATGGCTATTTAACAGTCTGATGGCCTTGAGATAGAAGCTGTTTTACAGTCTCTCTGTCCCAGCTTTGATGCACATGTACTGACCTCGCCTTCTGGTTGATAGTGAGGTGAACATGCCATGGCTCAGGTGGTTGATGTCCTTGATGATGTTTAGGGCCTTCCTGTGACATCGGATGCTGTAGGTGTCCTCGAGGGCAGGCAGTGTGCCCCCGGTGATGCGTTGGGCAGACCGTACCACCCTCTAGAGAGCCCTGTGGTTGCGGGCGGTACAGTTGCCGTACCAAGCGGTGATACATCCCGACAGGATGCTCTCAATTGTGCATCTGTAAAAGTTTCTTAGGGTCTTAGGGGCCAAGCCAAATTTATTCAGCCTCCTGAGGTTTAAAGGTGCAATATGCAGAAATGTCTTTGCCATTTCCCAGTTGATAAAATTCTAATAAGTTCGCCTAATTTCAGTTTATGTGACAATTAAACAAGAAAGTATAGAGCCTTCAAACTCAACTCTGGACCTCAAAGCCAGTTCCACTTCATTTTTGAATTGTTCCCCTCTAATAAGGGACTGATTTAGACCTGGGACACCAGGTGGGTGCAATTCATGATCAAGTAGAACAGAAAACCAGCAGGCTCCGGACCTCGTAGGGTAAGAGTTGAATACCCCTGGTGTAGAGAATCGTTGTACCATCTAAACCGCTGTGAAATATATTTTCAATAACCAAAAATATTGTATTTTCAGCTGTTTTAGCTGGTGTACAAAACCAAAAGTAAAAGACACAAAAACTAAACTAAAGAATGAGAAGCATAGAAATACTGCACACAGAACAGATCTACCACTTGCTAACAATGAGAATGACAGATCTATAACTTTCTATGTGAATTTGTTTGGGTCGCCCAAAAAGTTGCATATTGCAGCTTTAAATAGTGGGTAGGTATGGTGTCCATTTCAGTAGAGTGATTTTTGCTCAACCCCAATACCTGTCAGTCAAATAGAGACCAGACGGGAAATGGGGTCACTGAGCCAAATAGGGTTTAGCCAGTAGCAACTGACAAAAAGTCAAAGCATATATCCAGATTTTCATGTATTTTCATGATCTGACATGGTCAACTTACAGTAGACATGGGACCAAGTCCCAATTATTTCAAGTTCGGAGTAACATCAAATCAGCCATGTTTTTTGGAGGGCTGTGAGATGCAACTGGTACAACTCCACAGATGTCAATGTTGCCTGCTGCATCAGTTCTGTAAGCTGCATGTTAGTGCAGCAGCGACACATGCAAGCGGACTTACATCCCTGTTGTGTGTTCCTACGTATCAAGTCTATTTTCTATGGAGCATAAATACACAGTGTCTTACACTTCAGACTCAGACAAGTTATGTCTCTGAGATTGCCTGAGGTTGTAGAAGTTTGTGTAAAACTGAACTTGATAGAATACTCACCGCATGCTAACCCAATACCTCTGCTGTAGTTAATCACAGTTAGTCTTGACCTTCAAGTCTCAAGAAGGTTCCAAGTTAAGAGGGTCAAGTCTCAAGAAGTCGTCCTGTGAACATAGTGAAAGTGGGAGGGGTATTTGTATCAAAAAAGTGTTGAAATGGCATAACTGTCATCTGTTCAGTCATCAGTTTTAGTCTTACTCAAGTCCCTTTCAGTCTTAGTGTAAGGTTTGCCGTAATTTGCTCAATCATTTAAAAAAAAGTCTTATCTTAAGTCATGAAACACTTGGTAAGTCTGGGTGGAGTGTCATGTCATATTTTTTTCTACTTTGAGTCAAGCCTACAACTCTGTTGTGTAGAATACATTAGGCTGTATTCAATATGGTCAATAATCAGGATGAAAAATTAACATGCATTATGGAACGTCATGCTTCAGATGGATGTGTTGAGTCAAATATAGGAAGACCAAGCGTTTTTGAACAGCAGACACCAGCTGTTCTTGTAGAATAATAAACAACTGTATTTTATTGGCTCTCAACATGACCTGGACTTGAATTGTTGGAGGGACAAACAGTACTCAAGAGTGAATGTGAAAAGGTGTCTATTTTTGTATGAGAGAACATCTGTGTACTCGGTTCATCTCACAGACAGACACAGAGGAAGTTCCCCAACCAACTGAAAAATAGAAGGCCCCCTACGGCTCCCTGTCCCTGTTCCTAGCTGTTTACTCAGGTGGGTAGGGGCCACTCAGTCGCTGCTCTGGGATCAGTGTTTAAGACAGGGCTCAGCAGAGCAATTTGTTCACAGGCATTGCCACTTACGATCGCCCCTTTAGATCCAAACATGCATAACAGGGGCACTGACAAAAAAGCCATCGTTATGAATGGTTAGAAGAACCCTAATAACACGAACATCGACACATCTGAGAGGTATCATTTCCATTACATCATGTCACACTTCAGCAAACGTCTTTTGCAAAGTACTTGCCTAAATTACGATTAGTCTCTTGATCAGAACATTGATTACTGTCTCCTCAACTCAGATTTGGGTGTACTTGTCATTATGTCTGGGTAATATTTGTATTCTTCATCCATGCATGCAAGCTCATTCATGCACACCAGGTTTTGATCAATGGTATAGCAATGGCTCCACAGTCTTGGTCATAAATTAAATTATACAGTAATAGGTGCCTCAGTTCAGTCCCTCTCTGTGACCATATTTTTTATTTTGGGAACTCTGGCTTGACATCAGACCATTTTCAAATTCCAGTCTCCTGTTTTCAATTTGTAAATTAATTCACATTTTTAACTACGAAAACTACTAAAGAGCTACTCCATAAACCATAGGAAGTTGTATTTATTTATACATTTTATCTGAATAATTATAGAATTGTCGATTTCAATCGGAAATTGATTACCGGTAAGACAAATTAGTTCAAATAAGTAAAACATAATAATTACACATAGCACTATGATTCCTGTCAGTCTTATGACATCTACCCAATCCATCTCGAATTGCACAGTTGGTTGCTCTGACTGTAATTCAAAAGTTGCCTAAGGGGTTTCTGCATTACACTTTCAGAAGTGTTTGATTCATACAGCATTGTATCCAGCATGGAGGAAATTGCCACCATTAGGGCATTTAGCCACCATTAGGGTTACCATTTGCCACCATTAGGGTTGCCATTTAGGCCCCATTAGGGCATTTAGGCCCCATTAGGGCATTTAGCCACCATTAGGGTTACCATTTAGCTACCATTAGAGTTACCATTTAGTCACCATTAGGGTTACCATTTAGCTACCATTAGGGCATTTAGCTACTATTAGGGTTACCTTTTAGCCACCATTAGGCTTACCATTTAGCCACCATCAGGCTTACCATTTAACCACTATCAGGCTTACCATTTAGCCACTATCAGGCTTACCATTTAGCCACCATTAGGGTTACCATTTAGCCACCATTACAGTTACCATTTATCTACCATTTGGGTTACCATTTAGCCACCATTACGGTTACCATTTAGTCACCATTTAGGGTTACCATTTAGCCACCATTAGGGCATTTAACCACCATTAGGGTTACCATTTAGCTACCATTTGGGTTACCATTTAGCCACCATTAGGGTTACCATTTAGCCAACATTAGGGTTACCATTTAGCCACCATTAGGGTTATCATTAGTCACCATTCGGGCATTTAGCCACCATTAGGGTTACCATTTAGCCAACATTAGGGTTACCATTTAGTCACCATTAGGGTTACCATTTAGTCCTCCATTCGGGCATTTAGCCACCATTAGGGTTACCATTTAGTCTCCATTCGGGCATTTAGCCACCATTAGGGTTACCATTTAGCCATGTCCTCGCAGTCTTTTAAGTGTTGTGTATTATCCTTCCAAGTTGTGTGTGTCACATCTGTCATCAACACAGTTGTGACTGACTAACAGATGACTTTCTGCTTATTCTGGTGTACATGCTGTGTGTACATCATCTGACCCCAGAATGACTGGGTTTTCTCATGTGATTGGTTGTCGTAAAATTTATGTATCACGGCCCATTGTTTTTGTACCTAGTCATTAAAATGTTAATGGTTCTGGAAGTTTCAAAACGTGTTCATTTGTAAGATCAAGCACAAACAAAACCTACCAGAGCTATAAAGCCGTCATTTTTGTGTCTTACTCTTTTGGCAACGGGATTGAATAAATGCTTGTTGTATGTTGATATGCCCTCTATGGTTAGAGCAGGTTGTGGTTTAGGTCAGCATCTGGACAAAAGGAAACAAATAGTCTCTTCAGCTAACCCTATAAGTTCAGCTGTGAGGCTACAGGTCAGTATTTGACTTTTATTTTCTCATCAAAACGATGGGCTAAGAGTATCTGCTGGGTGGGATATTTCTGTAGTATAGTCATCCTCACCTAATTCTCCTTGGACGGTAGACAATCGGCAGAATATTTTGCACTAACGGAAGATAGGATGAACGGAACCCCCAACAATATCCTCCTCTTCTCTATTTCTGGGTAATAATTATCTTTCATGGAGGGAAAAATGCTATCTGTTCTACGTCCATTGAGCCATGATGACACTTCTGTACTGTGGTGTATAGAATATTAAATTCAACAGCTAGCTGTCTCTGGGTCAGAATTAGGTCACATACATGTCTGTCCTCTAACTGTTTCTAAGTCCATTGAGGATGTCTTGTATGTTTACGGTCTAACCATGACGGGGGGGCAACAGTAAGTGTCAGTAGTCTGGAGGTCATGACTAGTTTGGGGTCATGTACTCTGAAAATACCACAGGTGAATGTTTACTGTTTTGCAGAAGTGGCAAATCTTGTCACAACATAAGGGCACCATAGAAACGTATATAATATAGTTGTTTGTCAAATGACCCTTGAACTAGTTTTCATGTCACTATTCACAACACTTTGTACCTTATCAAAATGGCCGTTCAGGTGGAATAGGCCTAACTGTCAATAGAGAGTTGTGTTGAGAGTGAAAATCATAATCCCCATTAACCAATTAGATAAGGCATATATAGCTGTTGTTATGACTGCATTTAGGCACGCTGTACCAGCCTCATTAGAGACTAACCCTTCGGAGGCCCCTGCTGTGCCTCAATGACCAGTCTGGGCACTCAATGCCAAGGTCAACTGCATAATTTCTAAATTCTTCCGCTCCTCTACCCTCTCTTTAATTGTTGAGGTCGTTATGTAAAACCCATTATGTAATCTATTTTTCAGACAGTTATTTTCCTGGCCTCTGTTCTCTAATGGGGAAGGGGTTAGAGGGTCGCATCCCTCTGTTGACGTTCACATTGCCATGATAAGAGCCCAGCTCATCTCCTGCTGTTGGGCTTCATTGACAAGGCACACAAACACGCAAACGAATGGTCAGGTCAGATTGGAGGAGCGCTGCAAAAATACACACGTGTCCAACGGAACTGTCCACAACATGCAGCAACACGTGCCAGTCTACTCTCCACATCATGACCGCCAGTAACGTGCCGATCCACAGTGCAACCAACCAACGCATGAAACTGTGTCTGCTGAAACCCGACCCAGCTCACTTTCTTACTATTTATTTGTTGTTATGAAGGACATAACAGGTGTCTCATCATACCATAAGAGGCTACATTTGTTTTGAGGCTTTATAAACATATATTAAAGAGTCTAATATTATGTAGAGCATTATGACCCTCTATGTCATGCTCATAAAAGCTTTATGAATGCTACATTATCACCAATCAGAGGTGAAGTTCACTACACCGCAGGATCACAGTCAATATACGCCTCATGGACTAGAACGTGACGGACAAAACTACTAGCACGTGATGGGATCTGAGGACAGCCGATTGGCCTTCCCACATGGTCATACAGTAAGTATAGAAAACATTAATGACACCTGCTCTTTCCATGACATAGAATGACCAGGTGAATCCAGGTGAAAGCTATGATCCCTTATTGATGCCACCTGTTAAATCCACTTCAATCAGTGTTGATGAAGGGGAGGAGACAGGTTAAAGAAGGATTTTTAAGCCTTGTGACAATTGAGACATGGATTGTGTCTGCCATTCAAAGGGTGAATGGGCAAAATGTAAGTGCCAAGGGCACTGATTTGTGTCAAGAACTGCAACGCTGCTGGGTTTTTCACGCTCAACAGTTTCCCGTGTGTGTCAAGAATGGTCCACCACCCAAAGACCATCCAGCCCACTTGACACAACTCTGGGAAGCATTGGAGTCAACATGGGCCAGCATCCCTGTGGAACGCTTTCGACACCTTGTAGAGTCCATGCCCTGACGAATTGAGGCTGTTCTGAGGGCAAAAGGGAGGGAAGGGGGAGGGGCAACTCAATATTAGTAAGGTGCTCTTAATGTTTGGTATACTCAGTGTATATACTCTGAACTTCTGTCTGGCCAGACAGGAGAGGATGAACTCCCCCTCCAGTGTTAATTTTTCATTGTCACTGTCATGTTGTTAAGCACTTCATCTCACGGGATTGATTGATGGTCTATCAAATGGTCACCATTCAAAATGTGACAAATCACTACAAAAACAAGTGTGAAGGTGACAATCCCCAAAATGAGATTAATGTGTAGGTCTACCGGCTTCACACAACCTACTGGCCTACCGGGCTATCACAAACCTACTGGCCTACCGGCTTCACACAACCTACTGACTACCGCTTCCCAACAACTACTGGCTACCGGCTTCACACAACCTACTGGCCTACCGGCTTCACACAACTTACAGGCTAACCTGGCTTCACACAACCTACTGGCCTTACCGGCTTCACACAACACTACTGGGCCTACCGGCTTCACACAACCTACTGGCTACCGGCTTTCACACCACCTACTGGCCTACCGCTTCACACAACTACTGGCCTATCCGGCTTCACACAACCTACTGGCCTAACCGGCTTTCACACAACCTACTGGCCTACCGGCTTCACACAACCTACCTGGTCCCTACCGGCTTCACACAACCTACTGGCCTACCGGTTCACACAATCTATGGCTATCGGCTTCACACAACCTACTGGCTTCACACAACCTACTGGCCTACCGGCTTCACACAACCTACTGGCCTACCGGCTCTCACACAACCTACTGGTCTTACCGCTTCACCACAACCTACTGCCTACCGGCTTCACACAACCTACTGGCCATCGGCTTCACACAACCTACTGGCCTACCGGCTTCACACAACTACTGGCCTACCGGCTTCCACACAACCTACTGGCTAATCGGCTTCACACAACCTACTCGGCCTACCGGCTTCACACAATCTACTGGCCTATCGGCTTCACACAACCTACTGGCTTCACACAACCTACTGGCTTACCGGCTTCACACAACTTACTGGCTACCGCTTCACACAACTACTGGCCTACCGGCTTCACACAAACCTACTGGCCTATCGGCTTCACACAACCTACTGGCTCCGCTTCACACAATCACTGGCCTATCGGCTTCACACAACCTACTGCGCTCACACAACCTACTGGCTTACCGGCTTCACACAACCTACTGGCTACTCGGCTTCACACAACCTACTGGCCTGCCGGCTTACACAACCTACTGGCCTACCGGCTTACACAACCTACTGGCCTACCGGCTTCACACACTACTGGCCTATCGGCTTCACACAACCTACTGGCCTCACCAACCCTACTGGCTTACCGGCTTCACACAACCTACTGTGCCACCGGCTTCACACAACCTACTGGCCTGCCGGCTTCACACAACCTACTGGCCTACCGGCTTCACACAACTACTGCCTACCGCTTCACACAACCTACTGGCTACCGGCTCACACAACCTACTGGGCCTACCGGCTTCACACAACCTACTGGCCTACGGTTCACACAATACTTGCCTACGGCTTCACACAACCTACTGGCCTACCGGCTTCACACAATCTACTGGCCTCCGGCTTCACACACTACTGCCTACCGCTTCACACAACTATCTTACTGGCCTATCGGCTCACACAACCTACTGGCCTACCGGCTTCACACAACCTTACTGGCCTACCGGCTTCACACAATCTACTGCCTACCGGCTTCACACAACTACTGGCTACGGCTTCACACAACCTACTGGCTTCACACAACCTACTGCCTCACGGCTTCACACAACCTTACTGGCCTATGGCTTCACACAACCTACTGGCCTACTCGGCCTTATCACAACCTATGCCTCGGCCTAAACAACCATACTGGCCTACCGGCTTCACACAACCTACTGGCTTACGGCTTCACACAACCTACTGGCCTACCGGCTTCACACAATCTACTGGCCTACCGGCTTCACACAACCTACTGGCCTATCGGCTTCACACAACCTACTGGCTTCACACAACCTACTGGCCTACCTACTGGCCTGCCTACTGGCATGTGAGTGTCTCACAGAAATGCTACTGACACAATCATGCGAAGTGTGTTATTATGTACCACCAGTGTAGAGGGGAGGATTTGATGCACGTGCACCCTTCTTGATCTGCAGCAAAATAGTCACTACTTCATGAACTAGCACAACTGATTGAACTGACCAATGGCGTGTTACTTTAATCAGGTGTACTAGATCAGGAATAGATCAAAACAGTGACATTAGCTAGGGGTACTTGAGAAGAGGTTTGGGAAAGACTGCTAAATCTAACTCATAGAAGATGCCTTTGGCATGGGCTACAGTGGCTGTGTGAGCGTGAGGCACTAAATGGCTTTCACAAAACTGAACAAACAGCTGTCCAACACTTCCCTGCCTAACTTAAAACTTGTTAGGGATATGGTCTAGTTTCCTGAATTTCCGCCTGACTGACGTGCCCAAAGTGGATATTGTGGGCAGATTTGGAGAGAGTTCCTCAGTGAGAGAAGAGGTATTCCGTTTTGGGAGTTTTTATGCGGTGTCACTGAGCAATTCAAGGCTGCCCCTCGTGAGGCGCTCGCACAAACAAGGACTTTGTGTAATGAGCATCATGCGCCTGTTGTTTTCATAAATTCAATTGCGCTAATTTAACAAACAGCACTGGAGATTGGGAGGCTTCAGTGGTGGTTGTAGTGGGTTGGCACTGGGTGAACGTAGCCCTATACTTCCATGAAGTAGTTGAAAAAGCGGACGTCTGTCTAGCTTCATAGCACTATCATGCTCTTTTTGAGAGCTGTATTCTGCTCTTTCATCCCACTCCTCCAAGTGAGGGGACAAGGGAGGCGACTCAGCGTGAGGTTATTATTGTTTTCTGTTTGTTGGACTGCGTGGAGCCATGGACTGTAGATTACATGCTTTTAGCTGCATCTGTGTTCAGCTCATTGTAAGGATGGGCGACCACCTGTACCCTCCATGTCCATTAGCTTCCCCTCAACATTATATTTTTGGAGTTGACCCTGTGACCCCCAAGCAGATCACAACATGAGCCATTCCCCAATCCCCTGCGCCTTTGGTTCAAAAAGCAAGCCACCAACATGTCTGGGTTTAATAATAAAAAATCAAAAAACGAAGCCAGAATCTTAGCAATACATTCAATTCTAGTTTTCAAACTGTCTCCGGTGGCGAACGTTGAAACATACTTTCCACTCACTCAAGCTATTTAACGTCAGAGTCTAATTCAAGGACTCCAGCAGTATGTTCTACCTGGAATGCAAACCCAGTGACCTCCTCCTGGGTTCACCTTTCCTTCCCTCTGACGAACAGGTCGTATTATTTACCTCTGTGTAAATACAGGATACAGGACGGGTATTTTCTGTCCCAATGGGCCAATAGAGGCAGGAGCCTATCTCCTGTTTCTGTAGTGTGAGGCAGCTTGATGTAGAAGTACACCCCTGGAAAGGACGCTAGTCTATTGCAGGGCCTTACCCTCAATCTATCTCCTTAATGCTTAGTGCCAAGCAGGTTCCACTTTTACAGTCTTTAGCATAACTCGGCCGGGGATCAAACTCCCAACCGTCCTTAATTACCTTCCAGGGCAGCAGGTAGCCTAGCGGTTAAGAGTGTTAGGCCAGTAACTGAAAGGCTGCTGGTTCAAGTCCTGACTAAGTGAAAAATCTCTGCAATGTGCCCTTGCGCAAGGCACTTAACCCTAATTGCTCCTGCAAGTTGCTCTGGATAAGAGTGTCTGATAAAATGTCAATCTCAGGGCTGACACTAACCACAATGCCACAGAATTGGTATACAGAATGGACTCATTGTGTATCTGTCTCAATACTCAGACTGTGAAAACATTGTATGAGTATAGTAGTGTTATGGACATCCTTTATGTTTCCTTTAACAACTCTGTCCAGCTCTTATCATTTGATCCGTGTTCATTTCTTAGTATTTTCTGTGTTTGTAATGTAGATAGCAACAGACAACACGAGTAAAAAGTTACATCGCATGGAAGTACATGGAGAAACCAGAAACAAAGAAATTGAGAGAACATGTTACAAGTAGCAGGACTTTGGATGTGTGCTGATTTGGTGTTTGGCGATAAAGTTTTACGATCAACAATTTGAGACTAATGACTATTTTCCTTCGGTCATGGTGAACGATTTGGGTCCTTTGATGGCAATCATTAGCAACCATGAACAGAGATTATCACAGTTACAGACTATGTCTTGTGATGCTGCAACTGGCTTGCATCTCAATATGTACAACCTCTTCTTGGTCACAAAATAGCAATCTGTAATAGTGTTACTAATGTAGCACTGAATTGGTAAGGCATCTGACTTCTTGTAAATGGTTGTTTATGTCTCCGGCTTACAGTCGGCTACATTACTATTTGGAATGGTGACTCAAATAACCTTTTTTAACCTGATTAACTGTGCTAGGCTGGACCATTTACTGTAAGCGTGCATGTCACAGGTGAGTGAAGTTGCAGGTCAGACAGCTTGTCAGTCATTCTTGATTGTACAGTACAGAGTATAAAAGCTTGCTCCCATTCAAAGTAGTGTACACACATCCAACCAGTTACACAGGCGCAGAGTACAAAACAAGACCGTGGAAAATATGCTTGACATTTAGGCGGTGAGAATTAGAAAGCTACTTCTGGTGAAGAAAAAAATGGCTTCTTAGGCCTTGCTAAGCCAACGACCTTCTGAGAGAGACAGGGAACCAGTTAAGAAAGGTCAAAAGACAGAATGCCATGAAAATCACTTGCTGCGTTGACACAATGTGAGCCATTTTCGAAGAACGCTCATGTTCTCCAACTCAACACGTGTTTGTCATCCTAATGATTTATATGCCTAATGAATAAACAAAATCAATGAATGTTAAATGATCACTGACGTATGGGAACTATGTCACCGTCACAGCCTGAGCTTGAACTGCACATACAACACTGAGATCTACTGTAGCAAACCCCTGATTTCTACAATGTGCAGAGTGAGATAGTAGGTCTATGAAGTTTACTAGTTCCATCCAGTGGCTACTCACAACCGTTACACACCCTACTCCTGAAGAAATGTGGTAGGATGACAAACCATTACCATCTCATCCATTTAAATTAGGAATTATAACTTGTCCTGAAATCTATTTGATTTTACCTTCTGGCCTGGACTGAATGAACTTGAAATAGAATATTCTTCAATTTTGTATGAGCACTTTCATAAAGTTTGTATACAAATATATTTACAGTACATATGGTATAGTATTGCCATTACCCAATTGCTATTCATTATTACCCAATAATAGCTGTAACTCAAACCCTAATGTTGTTGTGGTTTGTAGTCTATATGTTCTAAGGAATAAGCCTAACGGTACATCTCATGTCAGAACATGTGGCACCCTCAGTCAAAGCACGAGGGCGCCACTTCTCTACGGATGCCACCAATAGGTTTAAAGTACCAGAAAATACCCAATGTTACCACATCATTTCCTATCAAATACCAGGTAAATACCAGTCAAAACAGCAGTGGTCGATAAAGTACCCAATTGTCCTACCTGAGTAAAAGTCAAGAGTGAAAGTCACCCAGGACAATACTACTTGAGTAAAAGTCTAAAAGTATTTGGTTTTAAATATACTTAAGTATCAAAAGCAAATGTAATTGCTAAAATATACTTAAGTATCAAAAGTAAAACTATTAATAATTTCAAAATCATTATATTAAGCAAACCAGACTGCACCATTTTCTTGTTTTTTAAATGTACTTACTGATAGCCAGGGGCACACTTCAACACTCAGACATAATTTACAAACAAACGCATGAGTGTTTAGTGAGTCCGCCAGAGGCAGAAGGATAACCAGGGATGTTCTCTTCATAAGTGCGTGAATTGGACCATTTTCCTGTTCTGCTAAACATTCAAAATATAACAAGTACTTTTGGGTTTCAGGGAAAATGTGTTGAGTAAAAACTGAAAGTAGTCAAAAATATAAATAGTAAAGTACAGATACCCCCAAAAACTACTAAAGTAGAACTTTACACCACTGCAAAACAGTACTGCAAATGTTTTTGTGCTACAGATAAAATATGCCTACTCTACACATACAGAAGGGAGAATCATTGAGATATGATGCACTCATTACTCAAGCGCTAATAATTCATTGATATCAACAGGAAATGTGTCATTTCAGATTTGCATATCTCAAGTTGGGATTGAATAGTACACTAAACAGTGTGACATGACAGAGTTACACAGGAGTGTAAAACCTTCCCAGTATGAACAAAACAGAGGGAGAGAGCAAACCACCCACAGGGCATACACTGGTTGAATCAACGTTGTTTCCACGTCATTTCAATGAAACTTGGTTGAACCAACGTGGAATTGATGTCTGTGCCCAGTGGGCATTGTAAAGGGCAAACTTTCATGTAGTAAACATCAAGAAAACCCAGTTCTGTCAAGGGGAGCTCAGGTAGGTCACATCACAGACATGCATTAGCTGAAAAAAGAGAAAGTGGGAGTGTTCTATGATATGAAATGCACTGGATATATGGAAGTGTTTTCGATTCACTCTATTGTAGTGCTTTAATAGAATGGAAATTCAATGGTAGCTATTTTCAGGGGCGCAACTTTGGTTTTAGAAGTGGGGGGGCATGCTTTTTTTATCCAGTCGGACAAACACTCCAAACAGCCTACCCGACCGCTCGCAGGTGTCCGCATCTTCCTAAAGCACACCGTTGCCTCGTTTTGTATCACATTCCAATGATAAAATTGGGGGGGACAAAATGAAATTTCTGAATGTGGGGGAAACATGTCCCCCCCCTCCTGTCCCCAGTGAAAGTTGCACCCCTGGATATTTTGAATGATAAAACATTGAATTGCCTTGAAATGAAATGTAGGTATTCTGGAATAATTACCTTCTCTGTTATAAGGATCCTTATGCATTTGGGATCCAGATCCACCAAGACTCAAGTAAGCTTTATGCAGAAACAGCACTATGAAGTTATTTTCAGTTTATGTGAATGGAAATTACATCACTTGTAATTCTCAGAAATGCACCACTAATATATTTAGATGACATCAGTGTTTTCCCAGGAAGATTGCATCAAATGGGCTTCCAACAACTATTTCAATGATTCAAGAATTTTTTATTTAACCTTTACTTAACTAGGCAAGTCAGTTAAGAACAAATTCGTATTTACAATGATGGCTCCCGAATGGCGCAGCGGTCTAAGGCACTGCAACTCAGTGCTAGAGGCGTCACTACAGACCCTTGTTTGATTCCAGGCTGTATCACAACCGGTCGTGATTGGGAGTCCCATAGGGCAGCGCACAATTGGCCCAGCCTCGTCCGGGTTAGGGTTTGGCCGGGGTAGGCTGTCATTGTAAATAAGAATTTGTTTCTTAACTGGCTTACCTAGTTAAATAAAGGTTAAATAAAATGTAAATTAAAAAATGAAACCCCGGTCTAACCTGGATGACGCTGGGCCAATTGTGTGCCGCCCTATGGGACTCCTGATTACAGACCGTGATCAAACCCGGGTCTGTAGTGACGCCTCTAGCACTGCGATGCAGTGCCTTAGGCTGCTGAGCCACACGGGAGGCCATTCATACTCAGTCCATTCATACTGAATATTTCTGTTTTCTATCAAGGACATTTACACCAAGCACATGAAGTGTCAGTGACTCAATGTGTTAGTTTTCAATTTTCTGTTCACTTACTTATGGTTACAAAGCTAATGTGCTGCTACACTGCTAATGTTGAGAACCTTAACATTGGACTGACTGAGGGAAAAGTTGGCTTCAACAGTTACATGTATTACTTAGTTATTACAAATTAACACTTACAATCACCTGTCAACATGCCAATTTAACACACATGTACGTGTTGTAACGTGTGTATGTATTTAACAAAAATGGCCTAACGTTTTTTGTTGTTGTGTGATTGTTGTACATCATACAAATATGCTAACAGATCTCACAGGCTCATCATAGCATCCAGTCATTGACCAATAGGCTCACATACTAAACATCTCTGAGTTGTCATTATTACAGAAGCCAGGCCTAAAGTCCGTGTGGTGGTAGCTCCCTGCCAATGCTGGGAAAATGTTCCCTTTTCTACTTAGGAGAAGAAAGCCCAAATGTGAATTGTTGTTTTCACATCAGTTTGCGGGCAATGTGTGTTTTAGGGAGAACTTCAAAACCAAAAAAGACACAGTTCAGGAAATAGTACACTATGGCCATACTGTACTCTAATGTAAACTATGTAATTGCATGAGGAAATCATTTGTGAGTTGCTGTACACAAATGCTCGCCTTGTCTTGCCCCTTCATCAATGATATAACTGTCATGCAGGCAGAGTTTCATCCTACATGTTCCTCTAACTCCCCTACAGTTATGGTAATGTCAGCCAAGAGAACCGTTGTTGACATGGCTTTTCTGTCACAGTTAGCTAGACAGCACAATCTAAAATCAGATACAGCGCAAGCATCAAATCAAGAGTTGTTTGTTCTGTTCCTACAGTACAAACAGACTACAACACACAAAAGCATGATTTTTTATATTTTTTTATAAAGA
This sequence comes from Salvelinus sp. IW2-2015, assembly GCF_002910315.2. NCBI lineage: Eukaryota > Metazoa > Chordata > Actinopteri > Salmoniformes > Salmonidae > Salvelinus > Salvelinus sp. IW2-2015. Next base: position 276,660 of record NW_019942602.1, on the reverse strand, counting down.
TCCTCTTTTCCTTTGTTGGCTGAGTGGCCTTTTGAAAGCGTTGCTAAAAGATACATTGGATGTAGCCTCACTTTTTATGGGACCACATTTCCATATAATAACCCTGAAAGGAATAACTTTTCTTTTCATCTACTTTATGGGTGGTTTGTAGCGTAGCTTATTGCTGACATTTTCCCTTTCACATGGATGGCAAATGAGCTGAGGTTTACTTAACGAGGCAATGTCAATGACCAAACAAACACTTTGCATTTAGTGAGCAAGAAAGCCTGGCATCTCTCTCAAACGTTGTTCTATTCCATGATTTAATATATTTAATTAATTCATACCTCTAAATATTGCAATACATTTGATAGCAAAAGGTTACCGTATGTTAGGAGAATGACAACTTTTGCATACATTCTGTGACAAATGAGAACAGCGTTACCCAGATAAATTAAACAAAAATCCTTCAGGTACATAGACAATTTTCATGACAAGTTTGATTCAAAACCTTTCTATATAATGCAAGACTGGCAGCATTGCTTGCATGGGAATGAGCTTGGCAATGGCAAAACATACTTAGCACACAGGAAATACAGCAGATACAACTAACAATATTCCTACCTGGAAAGTCAAGGACAAGACCATTGGTGAAAGGGCACAGGTCATGGTTGTAAAAACTAGGGATCAGATACTGTAGCTACTAGCTGGAGGTGACAAAATACCCAGGACATGACTAAAGGGGAGGACTGAGTCTTGGGAAATTGTAGTTTTACGTTCCATTTTACAAACATTCTATACCAAATGAAATACTGTACAATGAGTAGACTGAAAGCAGCTCCAAGTCCCTCGTTGTTTGCAGATCCCATGAAACCGCATAGGTGTCAACAATATGGCAGAAGCTCCCCAAAGCCCATTGAAAAGGCTAGATGAGGGCCTCCCGGGTGGCGCGGTGGTCTAGGGCACTGCATCGCAGTGCTAGCTGCGCCACCAGAGTCTCTGGGTTTGCGCCCAGGCTCTGTCGCAGCCGGCCGCGACCGGGAGGTCCGTGGGGCGACGCACAATTGGCCTAGCGTCGTCCGGGTTAGGGAGGGTTTGGCCGGTAGGGATATCCTTGTCTCATCGCGCTCCAGCGACTCCCGCGCTAACCAAGGGGGCCAGGTGCACGGTGTTTCCTCCGACACATTGGTGCGGCTGGCTTCCGGGTTGGAGGCGCGCTGTGTTAAAAAGCAGTGCGGCTTGGTTGGGTTGTGCTTCGGAGGACGCGTGGCTTTTGACCTTCGTCTCTCCCGAGCCCGTACGGGAGTTGTAGCGATGAGACAAGATAGTAATTACTAGCGATTGGATACCACGAGAAAAGGGGATAAAAAAAATTTTTAAGAAAAAAAAAGGCTAGATGGTGCCATCACCATTATTGCTTACATATATACGGCTCCTTCGGATCTGTAAACACAGAAGGGATGGGGGCTAGGGGTTCAGGTCAAACATGTATGTCCCATACATATAACTTTTATGAGGGCCTGATTACACAATTGAGTTAGAGTTCTCTGCACGAGACAACACAGCCTTAAAAACGGTCACAGATTTTAGTCCATCAGATTCCTTCTTCAGATACTTCAAATCACTAGGTTCCATCCTGATACTACATGTCTGTACAAGTCACATTTAGCTGTGGTATAACATTATACTGTGATCACGTAATACTCACAACACAGTTCGTAAAAAAAAAACAACAACCATAAAAACATGGATCTCTGGGCTTTGTCTATAAACATGTAGGTTTGGTACAGTGACCATTCAATTTGACGTGCCAAGTCACATTTGGATGCCAGTTACCTTGTCATCGGTGGGAATGGGAACCTACAGTAGTTAAATGTGTCCCCTAGAGAACTGTCAGTGGGGGGGGGATCTCGGCAATCAATTCCTGTCCACTCCATCACCTCAAAGTACGTGAACACACTTTTTAAAGCTTTATTCCATTACAGCCTAACGCTAAGATAAAATGAAGTGTTTTCTTTCTAAAAATGGTGTCTGCAAGATATAGCAGGTCTCTTGCACTGTTTCGAGATCATTTATGGATAAAAAAGCCTACTCATCTGACATGCATATATACTTAAATGAACATACAACATCAAGACAATGAAATGTAGGTCTTCTAAATGAATGTCAATATCCAAGTTAGTTCAATATATTAATACCAGCAGTAACATATCAGACCCTTCCTCACCTTCAAAAACTCTATTCACAGTCACACCTGCAAAAATAACCGAGAACAACAATAGTATATAGGTCATGGGAGGCTTGGGGCTAGAGCTGGCTAGTTCCCAGACACTGATCAGGGTCGACTGACATCTTTGTCTGAATGCATCCATTCAACCTGCATATAATACATTAAGAATACATTTACAGTGTTCGCCCTGTTATGATCATTCATAATAGCGCATGGCACCTTATGACAGACTAGGAACCTGCAAGTAAGCATTTAGATGGACAGTGTATACCACGTGTATCCTCTAATAACATTAAATTATAGATCCATGAATGCCTACATAAAGCATTTCACACAGGTGTTTCACAGAATGTATTTTCTTTTGAACTATTTCTTTATCTGCAGGTTCATATGTATAAAACGTTGACATAAAGACACCAACTACTGTTTCCATATCTATCCACACAGTAGGTATAACATTAAAAAGCAGTCTGATCACTGTTGTGCATTTTGAGAACCATGTTACAAACAGTCCATTTTGCATGGTGGGGCTTGAAGGACACACCCTGAAGGCTACGCAACGTGTTCTTCAATGACCTGCTCCAAGGCCCTGCTTCCATTCTTCAAAATGCCCTCTGTGGCTGCAGCGTCCATTACTGGGTGCTTGGCGCTGCATTTGTGGGGGTGCTCGCCCCCCGTTTCGAGGAAGGCCACCCTCTTTCCACCGGTGACCCTTCTGTCTGCGAGCTCCGCCTCCCTGGGATCTGCACAGAGGAGCATGGCACGCCCGCCGCACCCACCAACGCCCCCGGCCTTTCCACCATGGCAATGGCAGGGAGTGAGGTACAGGTAGAGGAGCACCAGGACAATGCTGACCACACAGGACGCCAGCGTGGTAAAGGCCGTGTTAAAATGCTCCCCGCCGCTGCTACGTTCCTCCCCGCTCTTGCCCAGTCCGATGGGGTTACCTACGGAGACGGTGACCTCCAAAGTCTCGTTGGAGCTCCGGTGTTGCCCGCGAACTGCAACGCATGAGTAAGTCCCTGAATCCTCCCGGAGAGCCCCTCGGATCTCCAGGGTACCGTTGGTGAGGACCGTGAGGCGGCTGCTCTGACTGTTTGTTATGCCCAGTGCCGGGGATCCATCGCCCGGGGTCACCCAGAACACCATCAACCCTTCCCGGAGGGGGAGAGAAACGCCAGGGCACGGCACCATAAGCCAATCGCCAGGCTCTGCCTGGTAAGACACTTCTACAGTTCCATGGAACCCACCCTGAGGGCTAGCAGAACAATTCAGCCACTCCTCCTGACCCAGGCTGCATGGATACTCCTCCCTGAAGTCTAGTAAGGGACGGTACTGCCTCCTCTCCCAGTACTCCAGCATGGCGCGCAGGGCACAGTCGCACACCAACGGGTTCCCCTGCAAATAGATGCCACCCTGCAGCCAGGTGGCCAGAGAGAGTAGGCTCTGCACGGGCACCTGCCTCACCATGTTCATCGACAAATCCAGGAAACGCAGACGTGGCAGAGCCCCATCTCGCTGGTAGAGCTCCAGGGGGAAGGCAGCCAGTCTGTTCCCGCCCAGATACAGCCTTTCCAGGCTGCTCAGCCCCTGGAAGGCTCCCGCCATGGTCTGACTGATGCGGTTTCCAAACAGAAGCAGCACTTCCAGTTCCCCGAGCCCATGGAAGGCAGATGCGTTGAGCCGAGACAGCCCATTGGACGAGAGGTCCAGGTGGCGAAGATGAGGGGTGGGGGCGAAGGCGTCCGGTGCCAGATGGGTAATGGCGTTTTGACTGAGGACCAGCGTGGTCAGCCTGTCCAGACACCGGTCTGGCCAATTCAAAAGCAGAGCAGAGAGGACATTGTGGCTGAGGTCCAATCGGGTGACATAGCCTGGGAGGTCAGGGGGAACGGTTGACAGATTGCGACCACTGCAGGAGACGATGTCGCTGGCACACAGGCAGGGTGGTGGGCAGGCGGCCGTGAACGTCATACGGGACAGACACATGGACAGGAGGAATGCCAAGGTAACCCTAAAGCCATGTAAGTGCCCGCCAATGGACACACACAGCGGTTGTGGCACAACGGGACACATTCTACTGTTTGATGGCTGAGTCTCAGCTTGTTGTTGAAGAAGTTGCAAACATCTTATGAGCCACTCTTAAGCGTCCCATTCAAAAAGAGCTGAGAGAGAGAGAGAGAGAGAGAGAGAGAGAGCGAGAGAGAGAGAGCGAGAGACACACAGAGAGGGAGAGATGGGTATTGGCATCCGATAATGTCATATGACAGTGATTAACTTGTTTTCTCTGCAAAATAACCTTAATGCTACAGTCCTTAATTAAAACAATAAAAGCGGCCATCCCACCTCTGTTTTGGTAAAAAACTGAGGGATGGACATGGAGAAATGTAACCACTCTCAAATTCATAGACAGAGCTGTGGATGTAAGGACTGATGATCCATTTAATTAGAATGATAGTTTTAACCATGTTTTGAGGCTTTACAGTGTTTGTTTACATTGTTTACAAACATTGGAATAAAATATGTTTACATTTTGGGTTCTGATGGGGTTAGACAGTTGAACTAAACTCATGAGGGATTAGCTATTAAATTTGATAACCATCTGGTTTATGCTCGTTTAGAAGGCAATTTCCAGTAGAATAGTACTAGTGAAACTGTTATTTTACCAGCTGAAAATTAGGCTATAAGGGAATAGATTGAGTCTCATAGAAAATACTCCCAGAGGGCTGCAGAACAAAAGAAAAGGTCCAAGCAATAGAAAGTTTAACATAACCACTTACATTTCCAAACGATGAAGATCCTCACAATAATGCGTCATCCTTTTTTCGTATTGTGACCATAACCAATGAACGTATTTCGCTCTCCTCTGGAACTGTTTTCATCTCACACAAGATGCCTAGTCTATATTCCGTTATAAGAAAAAAATGGAACCTATACTTATAATATACCTATAATAAAATACACTTTCTAGTGTATTGTCATCTCCAAACAGACTCCAAAAGCGTCCAAATGAAAGCTGAGCTTTCAGGACTCAGGAAGCGTGTTGTTCAGTTCACCTTTTGTGGGAGCGGTTGCTCACAAAATAAATATGGCACATCGATAGTAGGCTTAGGCTATTAAACCAATTAGGCGACTTGTTTTCTCGCGTCCCCGACAAATTAAACCGTTGCTTGGATGCCACGGTGTGTCTTAGTAGGTTACGCTATTGCGCAGCATCAGTTGGTCTACAACCCTCAATTGATTTTTATATATATACAACATGTGTAAACACAGAATTTGCAAATGAACATGTTTCATTTACAAATAAAACAATTGATACTGTAGGCTGATAGATGGACCTATTATTGATAATCAGGCTGCAACAATTGCATAATAATATTGGCATTGGCGTTATTGACTGAAATGTATAAAAATATAAACGCAACATGTAAAGTGTTGGTTACATTTTTCATGAGCTGAAATAAAAGATCCCCAAAATGTTCCATAATGTACAAAAAGCTTATTTCTTTCAAATTTTGCACACCAATTTGTTTACATCTCTGAAAGTGAGCCTTTCTCATCTGCCAAGTTAATCCATCCACTTGACAGGTGTGGCATATCAAGAAGCTGATTAAACAGCATGATCATTAAACAGGTGCACCTTGTGCTGGGGACAGTAAAAGGCCACTAAAATGTTTTGCCACACAACACAATGCCACAGATGTCTCAAGTTGAGGGAGCGTGCAATTGGCATGCTGACTGTAGGAATGTCCAACAGAGCTGTTGCCAGAGAATTGGATGTTCATTTCTCTACCATAAGACGCCGCCGTCATTTTAGAGAATTTGGCAGTACATCCAACCGGCCTCACAACTGCAGACCACGTATAACCACACCACTTACACATTCAGCTTCTTCATCTGTAGGATTGTCTATGGGGAGGGGGTGAGTGCTGAGGAGTATTTCTGTCTGTAATTATAGCCCTTTTGTGGGGAAAAACTCATTCTGATTGGCTGCGCCTGGCTTTCCTGTGGGTGAACATGGATCCCAAGTGGGTGGGCCTATGACCTCCCAGGGCCACCCATGGCTGTGCCCCTGCCCAGTTATGTGAAATCCATAGATTAGGGCCTAATTAATTTATTTCAATTGATTCATTTCATTTCATTCCATGAACTGTAACTCAGTAAAATCTTTGAAATTGCTGCATGTTGCGTTTATATTTTTGGTCAATATAGATAATCTTCTCCCGGGGTAGGTTAGCCTATGACATAGGGTTTCACACAAGTGTGTTAAAATCCATTTAATCAGTTTTATTTAGACACTCTTTAGTAAGTAATACTGAAAAGCTAAGTCTATTTGTCTTATTTGAATGATTTAAATAAAATATGGGGGAGAAATGGTGTTGGACATGTCACCATTAATACCCGCACTATGAGGAGATTTGATGTAAAGTCCTCTTTAACTCACCTGCACATTCATTTTCTTTGTTCTTTCTTTGTTGCTCCTTTTACATACAATCCATTATGTACCATTACACTAAATATAATTTGAATAATGCAAGATCTTAAATCCCAGCAGTCTTTAAAATGACATTCAGGAGCAAAAGGTTTTCAATAGTTGTTTTTAATTCATTAAAAAAAGATTCATTGGAATATAATATTGGAATGGAATATAAATAATAACATTAAATAACATTGGAATATAACATTTAATAACTAACTTAACTAATTAACTCAGTGTAACGATGTGGCAACTCTCTTATGTTCTGATATTGCACAATTCTAATTTGTACATGTAGGTCACAAATAAAGCTATCCCTAGTAAAATTGGAGCACAACTCATGAGCCCACCTCCTGCACTGCTCGCACCTAATCCAGTGCCCACCTGTGACTGAAAACAGGGGGAGAGATGCCAATTGAATATCTCTCTCTTAAAAATGTAGATAGCTATCTAGCTATATGACATAAAATGCTGTGTAAAATAGCTAAAAGGCTATAAAGTTGCATTAACTGTAAAGTTGCATTATCAGTCACCAGCGGAAACATTTAGAACTGACATTAAGTTGTTCTCTTTTTTTATGTATTTTACCTCAGACGATCTGGTAGTAAGGTTGCTAGCTAGAACTCCTAGTAGCTTATGCTAATTAGCGAGCTGACTAGCATTTAATGCTAGTGAAGTTGCTAGCTAGCAAGTTGGCATAAAATAGCGCTAACTGGGCTAGCCATTGTCTAAATGAGCCCCAGGGGTCGGTTACCCCCTAGTAGGGGGGAGAGTTGCCCCAACACACTCATCTTACATACTCAAAAATTATCAACACGCTTCTCTCTAAGCAAGTTGGTTATTTATCTTAAGGCTTTCCTACTTGTATATTTAACAAAAATATATAGATCTAACTTCATTGGAATATATCTACAACATTTTTGAAATGTCCAAAAATTACCACAAAATCGTTTTGTTGAAATATCTCCAAAAGTTGTACTGTATTGACATGGAAGACATTTTTTGCAAGAACAATGACAGCCAGGGAAAATGTTCGAAAAATAATTTGGTGACATCTTGTGGTCTTTATGTGAATTACAGGGGGGCGCAGTTACCCCAGGGGGCTACTACTACCATATTTACAATTATTGTTGCTAAAGGCTAATCAAATGTCATCATACAAGTCTAATCAAGAAATGTAGGCTATGAAATCATTACAGAAATCATTACAGATATCGATCAAATTTTTAATCAGTAAGTGCAATCGAAGGTTTTTTCTTGAATTATGTAGGCACATCCCACTGGACACAGACAGTTCAACATCTAGTTTTGATTTATATTTGGTTGAGTTGTGAATTCAACAACAACAAAAAATTCACCATGTCATTGGATTTAGGTTAAAAGTTGGGCGAAAACACCCCGATATACCCTTATGTTGATGACTTTTGGAAAATCCAATCAGTATTCCACTCAACCAGTTTTTGCCCAGTGGGATGTTTCTTTGGCCAAACATGTTATTCATTGAAAGGATCCTGTGTTGACACAATTAGGTGGCCTATCCCATATCTCTCAAGTCTCCACTTTTTAAACCTTTGTTTAACTAGGCAAGACAGTTAAGAACAAATTCTTATTTACAATGACAGGCTAGGAACAGTGGGTTAACGACCTTGTTCAGGTGCAGAACGACAGATTTTTACCTTGTCAGCTCGGGGATTCGATCTAGCAACCTTTTGGTTACTTGCCCAACGCTCTAACCACTAGGCTACCTGCCGCCCCACTTATAAGGCCAATCCGCTGTTGAAACAATAACAAAGCGTCAACCCTGCCTCTGTTTTGGTAAAAAGCTGAGGTTTGAGCCTGGAGAAATTTAACCATTCAAATTCATAGACAGAGGACTGACCATACGTTACATCAAAGGTGTTGTTTTAATCATTAATGCCATGATTTAACTATGTTTTGAGGCTATACAGTGTTGAGGCGATACATTTACAATGTTTACAATCATTGTAGTAAAACCAGCTTATATTTTGGGTTCAGATGGGGTGAGACAGCTGAACTAAGCTCATGAGGCATTAAGTTATATTCTTCAAGAATGGGTATATATAATTAATTTATGAGTCCAAAAAAAGATGCAGCAACTGCAGTTTGCCCCTCGTTCTACCCCTGAGCAAGGCAGTTAACCCAGTGTTCCCGGGCGACGATGACGTGGATGTCGATTAAGGCAGCCCCCCGGACCTCTCTGATTCAGAGGTTGGGCTAAATGCGGAAGACACATTTCAGCTGAATGCATTCAGTTGTACAACTGACTAGGCATCCCCGTTTCCCTTTAAGTCATACGAAGACAGTGGCCTATTTAAATCGGAATAGAGAGTAGCATGCTTATGGAAATCAGCATATGTCTTCTACCACAGTCTTTAGTGGAGAAGAATTTCAACAGACATCCACTGTAACAAACTGGTGCATTGAACTGTATTTAGCACCTGGAAAATAATTACAGGCCTACAGTATATATTAATACAAAATAATCAACACTTGTCTACTTTGGATAAAACATAATATATTTCATAATTGAATATGAGGTACTCTTATCGTCACAACAAAGGAGATACTGTATGCCATGTCTATTGAACAGCAGTGATTAGGCCTATCTGGCAATGTTTCAAGTCTTTTGGGACAATCGAAAGACCATGGAGCTTTAAATTCAGCCCATACCCCTGACTCATGTACCTCATTTCCTGTGACTGTGTGCTTCGAAAAGGTCCTTGCTGACATGACCAATGCCTGGTGGTGTTGTATTGATGTTATATGCCTCCCTCAGGGTAGTGTTACCCACATATCCTATTAGGAATAACATTATATTAACAAATTCAGTGCATGGTAAAAATCTAACTTTGAAGGGTGTGATCAGCATAACCAATATGAAACACTTCTCACCCACCTAACAGCTTTTAGCATTGAATATAAAATATCTGCTTAGCTTGAATGATACAACCCATCCTACACAGATTCCCTCCCTAAATAGGACATGCTGTGAACCGTTGTAGGCAGTGGTGTAGTGGTGCCTGGAGAAGTAGATATACTCTAACTGTGAAAGAAATATAAATCCAAATGGCCCACCCGGCAACGGAAAGGCGCCCTGTGTGAAAACTTCTATGAGAAACAGTGACATACACTCTGGATGACCTAAAATGCTAAAAATAAAAATAAATAATTGGAAGTTCTAAGTCACACTTGTCAAACTCATTCCACGGAGGACCGAGTGTCTGTGGGTTTTCGCTCCACCCTTGTACTTGATTGATGAATTAAGGTCACTAATTACAATAGTAAGGAACTCCCCTCACCTGGTTGTCTAGGTCTTAATTGAAAGGAAAAAACTAAAACCTGCAGACACTTGGCCCTCCTTGGAATGAGTTTAAACCTCCTCTTCTAAGTCCACAACAACAATGCTTAAACCACATCAGGAGACCACTTTTGAGGTCTGGGAAAAATCAAAGAAATTGTTTTTTGATTGTAGTTACCCTTTTATTCAAGTGTGCAAGCACATAGCACTGTTGTTCGGTTAGCGGTGCTTCTATAGCACCTGAGATGGAGTTTTCAAAACAAATGGCCACTGGATTGATGCAAATAATCATGATATCATTCAGCCAGGTAGGCTACTTTGTAGCTGGTTAACATTTAATTGTTCTATTGGTTTTCTTTAAACTTTCTTCCATTGTCTTGCAACCAAAGGCATAATCCTAGTCATATTAGCAACCCATGATGTTGCATCTTTAGATCTCCCCTCTTTTAAAATGTCTAACGGATATTTAGATCTCTGTCCATGAAACTGCTCGCATGTGCGGTGGGCATTTCAGAACAATGTTTTCCCGCAAATTGCATTTTGGAACAAGTAGGCCTACCACCATGTAGCCTCTGCAGACTCCCCAACAACTGGATGTTCAGTTTTGAGGGAAATAGAGCCTGTGATGCAACTTTTGGATGTTAACAAGGTGACGCTCCAGCTTAACTCCTCCTCCGCATGAACTGGATTGGTTGAACAGTGCAGAAGAGAACCTCCCCCGATAGCTTTTTCCCTTCTCGTCAAGAGCAGTATGTAGGGGATCTAGTTTTAGGCGTTTCTTTTACACCTGCTACATTAGGTTAAACTCCGTGTGCACATTGGTGCGCTTAAAATGTGAAGAAATAATTGTTTATCAACATTCTAAGATAAAATGGTCTGTTCCATCAGCATTATTATTTTATACAGCATATACTGTACCTCCACTACACTAGGCCTACTTTGATATGCATCGTGGGGATTCAAAAGTGAGTATACGTAATGCCCACTGAAAAATAAGTGGGTATAGGGGGTATACCTGCGTATACCCTCCACTACACCACTGACTGTAGGTTGATTTTTACCGTAACAGCCAAGACAAAATCTCCCTGTGTGAAGTTATATCATATAGCTTTGTTCAATCCATCACATAGCCTTTAAATGTACAATTAACTTTGTAGCTTTCAATGCTTCAATGCCATAATGATTGTCTTAACTTTTCAGAGGTTTTGGACAATGTTACAAAGAGTTAAGGGTGAACTCCTTGCCCGCTGTAAACTTGAATGCAGCCTACATCCAAATTGCTGCTAGCTTGCCAGGCAATCAGATCAGATATTCATTTAGATCAATAGCAAAACAGGTCTTACTATATAGGTAAACTGGGAAATGTAGTATCTGGGATCTACATCTGTTTATATTAGTTACTATGCTGTTACTAAGCAGTGATGTATTACGACAGTGTTACGTTACTACACCTAATAGGAAATGCACATGCGCTCTAGTGTGCCCGGGAACTGTAGAGCACGAGAGGTTTTGACTAAACGAAAACTAACTGTACTCCCGTCTCCTGCCTGATCATTTCTCCACAACACAAATATTACAGTGGCGACGAGGTGATTTAACTTCTTTAAACGGACATTGCTTGAAGGGAAGAATGTTGCGTGAGTAATGAAACTCAAAATAATTACGTAATTCGTCAGTTATTTTTTATTTTCTTTCGCCAGTAAAAAAAGGCTAAGCACTGCTAGCAGGTACAGTGTTCAGGAGCTGCCAAGTAGCAAGACTATTGGAGTCCAGAATAGCGACACTGCCCTCTGGTGGTTAAATAAATAAATAAAAACTGTCATTGAACCCATTGAAATTAGGCGATCTCGGTGGAGAAATATTGTCAACAAAAAAGAAAAAAAAAGGAAGAAGGAACGTAACACGGTGTGTACATTATTACAAATGAGTGCAGTGAACGAAGTAATTGCAGAAACTTCTGAAGTGAAGAATTAGAGAAAAATTATGCTCAAATTGAGAAGGAAGCCCTGAGCATAATATTCGGAGTGAAGAAGTTTCACAAATACCTGTACGGAAGGAAGTTCCAACTGCTGACAGATCACAAGCCTCTGTTGGCCATCCTTGGACCAAAATCAGCTATACCAACCCTTGCTGCACTTCGAATGCAACGTTGGGCTCTGATATTGTTAGCCTACGACTACGAGATTGAGTACAGACGATCCAGTGATCACGCAAATGCAGATGCACTATCAAGACTACCATGCAATAGTGACTCCGACAGTGAAGATGATAGAGCAGTCTTCCAGATCTCTCTCATTGACGAACTGCCCATATCTGCTTCAGACATAGCAGAAGAAACAAGGAAAGATCCAGTGCTTTCCAAAGTCTTGGACTTAACATTAGGAGGTTGGCCAAACTTCGTAAATGACGATAACCTTCGTCCATTCATCGACAAGAAAGACCAGTTGTCCACTGATCAAGGATGTGTTCTGTGGGATCAAGGGTGTGGTACCTCACAAATTCCAGAGGAGACTGCTATCTGACCTGCATGAGGGACATCCAGGGATCACTCGAATGAAAGCACTCGCTCGCAGTTATCTGTGGTGCCTGGACTGGATCAGGACATTCAACAGCATGTAGGCCACTGCTCACCTTGTGAAGCTGTTCGCAAACAGCCTGCTGCTGCACCTCTTCATCCATGGTCCTGGGCTGCTACACCTTGGGAACGCATCCATGTGGATTACGCCGAGATTGACAAGCAACATTTCCTTGTTGTCGTCGATGTCCATTCCAAGTGGATGGAAGTGGTTCCCTACTCAACTGACCACAGCTGAGAAGACCATCAATCTTCTCAGACACCTGTTCGCATCCTTTGGACTAGTCAAGGAGCTCGTATCGGACAATGGCCCTCCTTTCACGTCAAACGATTTGAAATGTTTCTCAAGAACAATGGAGTAAGGCACATCCGTCACCACCTTACCATCCGGCATCAAACGGAGCAGCAGAGAGAGCCGTGCAAACCTTTAAGAAGGCCTGACTAGACTCGAGGTTCAGTCTGTTCCCACCCAACAAAGGCTTCCCCGGTTCCTGTTTACTTACCGCAACACACCACACACAGTAACGGAATGTACACCAGCTGAACTGTTTCTGAGACGCCAACCACGTACCCGCCTGACATTGTTGAAACCAGACTTGTCAAGCACTGTTGGCAAAGCACCAGCTACAGCAGAAGAAAGCTCATGACAGACACTCAAAGACTGTCAGAGAATTCAAAGAGGGAGAGAGGGTGATGGTACGTGATTTCAGACACCCCAAGAGCCTGTGGAACTCAGGTGTGATCTTGCAACGCAAAGGACCTTTGACTTACCAAGTCCAAATTGGTCATCGCCAGGTCAACGTTCATGTGGATCATCTGCTACGGTCCAACGCCCCAGCAGAGAAACGCCGAGAGAACAAGAACAATAACGACCCCCAGGACTATTCTCCTGACTGTGGGACATACGGGAGAGACAGAGCCTGACCTTCCACCCGAACCTGGCCCACTACCGGAAGCCCAGGAGGAGCGGAGATATCCTATTCGACAGCGAAGGGCACCTCAAAAGCTTGACCTGTGAGTTGAGCTGTTTAAGGTAACAGACAGTAAAACAAACAAACACTTTAATATGTCCTAGATAAAATGAAAGAAAACGGACATTACCTGGGTTAGTTATTAGGACACAAACTCCATCTTCGGGGCAGAATAATCCCCTGGATTTGTGCTGGGCTCTGAAAAGTCTGCTTCAACCCAGTAGTTGAAAAATGTTAAGAATGCATTGTTCAAATATTGCATTAGTAGTTCCTTAACATATTTACCTTGTCTCTGGGAGTTAAAAACTATGGGGGGAGAGTGTAGTATCTGGGATCTACATCTGTCTATATTAGTTACTATGCTGTTACTAAGCAGTGATGTATTACGACAGTGTTACGTTCTACACCTAATAGGAAATGCACATGCGCTCTAGTGTGCCCGGTGAACTGTAGAGCACGAGAGGTTTTGACTAAACGAAAACTAACTGTACTCCCGTCTCCTGCCTGATCATTTCTCCACAACACAAATATTACAGGAAACAGCATTTTTGATAGCAGGCCTCCATTTTGGATAAAGACAAGTTTGGTCACAACACCCATTGCATGTGCACCGGCGCACCTGACACCGTTGTAGCGTCACAAGTGATGCTTTAGGAAGCAGTGACAATAGTACCTGATAAAACTACAGAGCAGCTTGAGTCCATTTAATTCCCGCACCCAAAGTGAATTCAATTTCATTAGCCATACGGGAATTGAATGGGAGGCCTACAGGGTAATCCAGACTTCCTCTATAATCACTATGCACTTGTAATTATGAGCTTCCCATCGCGGACACCGTGACAGACACACTCTGCCTTAGGGACGGTTGTCATGGAAATCATCATCAAAGGGGATGGTCTCGAGAGCTCTGCAAAATGTCCAACCACCACGACACATCGAGGAGTGAATGACAGAAATGGGATGATTTACCCCAGACACCAGCTGCATTTACAGTCTGGTCACACTGAGGGGCGTCTCACTAATCTGAACCTGTATAACTTATCTTTTGTCAGATATAACAGCTTTTTGGAAGCCTTGTTATTTCAGATGAAGTTTTACCTTTTGTTTTTCAGAAATTCAAAACTTTGGTGATGCTGACTGTACAAATATGATAGAATTTCAGGGAAATCCTAATTTTTGACTGGACAGGACCTGATTCAAGAAATCTGTTTCTCAGTTGCCCAAAGAAAAATTATTTTTGCTGCCAAGAGGCATTCAGCGTTGGTTTCCACCTCACTCACTATCTTGGCAACAATGAGTACTTGGGTTCATATACTTGTTATTACAAATGTCAACAAACTAAACAAAAGTCTTGGCACATGGACTCACCAACTCGGATGACTAGACTCTTATGGATGACTCCTCAGGCTGGGTGAGCTCAATGCTCTGGCTGCAGTAGTGGGCCTTTAAAAACAAGTAACAATGGCATATGAAATGTTCTTCCTTCAGCAAATCCACAGAGTACGTACATGTACATGGAAAAGTCAATGAAGTGGAATTAGTTGTGAGGAGTTCCTCCAAAGGAACCGTACTAGCTACAGTAAAACATGGGTTTTCCATCAAGGCTCACATCAACACCATCATCCCAGACACCCTGAACCAACTCCAATTCGCATACTGCCCCAACAGATCTACAGATGACACAATCTTTACTGCACTCCACACTGCCCTTTCCCACCTGGACAAGAGGAACACCTATGTGAGAATGCTGTTCATTGACTACAGCTCATCGTTCAACACCATAGTGCCCTACAAGCTTGTCAATAAGCTAAGGACCCTGGGACTGAACACCCCCTCTGAAACTGGATCCTGGACTTCCTGACGGGCAGCCGCCACGTGGTGAGGGTAGGCAACAACACATTCGCTACGCTGAACCTCAACACGGAGGCCCCTCAGGGTTGTTCTTAGTTCCCTCCTGTACTCTCTGTTCACCAACAACTTTGTGGCCGCACATGACTCCAACACCATCATTAAGTTTGCAGACGACACAACGGTGGAAGGCCTGATCACCGACTTTGATGAGACAGCCGATAGGGAGGAGGTCAGAGAACTGGCAGTGTGGTGCCAGGACAACAACCTCTCCCTCAACGTCAGCAAGACAAAGGAGATGATCGTGGACTACAGGAAACGGAGGGCCCAGCACACCCCGTTCACATTGACGGGCTGTAGTGGAGCGGGTCGAGAGCTTCAAATTACTTGGTGTCCACATCACTAAGGATCGATCATGGTCCACATTCATGAAGAGGGCACGACAACGCCTCTTCCCTCTCAAGAGGCTGAAAAGATTTGGCATGGGTCCGCAGATCCTCAAATTGTTCTACAGCTGCATCCCCAAGCCATAAGACTGCTAAATAGTTAGTTATATAGTTAGCCAAATAGCTATCTATATATATTGACCCTTTTTGCAATAACTTTGACTCATTACATAAGCTGCTGCTAATGTTTATTATCTGTCACTTATTCCTAGTTATACTATATGTACATATCTACCTCAAATTACCTCGTACCCCTGTACATCGACTTGGTACTGGTGCTCTGTGTATATAGCCCAAGTTATTGTTACTCACTGTGTATTTATTATTAAGTGTTTTACTTTACTATTATTTCTCAAAATTTCTTTATCTCTGCATTGTTGGGAAGGGCCTGTAAGTAAGCATTTCACTGTTAGTTTACAAAGGAGGTGGTGAATAAAAATGTATTTGGTTTATGCTGCTAACCTTTCCGATGCTTATGGTCTCCCAAGTTGTCCCTCTTTAAACACTTGACCAAATACTCCGTCCCTACATCAAAGTGGCCAAATACTCCTTCCCTAAATCAAACTGCCCACCATCTTTACCACCTGGCTCTCCTTCTTCTTCCTCTTCCTGTGTAACACTTTTTATCGTCCATGCCAAAGAAACCAAACGTCAATCAAGCCTGATTGATTGCACCTGCTGCTCATTCCTGGTACAGAGTGATTAAAGTTAGTAAACAGGACTTATTTGTGGAGGAACGTAACTGTTTTTCTGGTTTATTTGTGATGTTTTATTGGTGCTTCCCATGACTGTTTTTTTGTATTTTAATGTGTGTGTATAATGTGTATATTTATGTTGTATTACACAGGGCACATCTTCCCTGTTAAAATAAAGGTACAAATAATAGTTTAAAAAACATTCAGCGAGAAGGAGATGTATGTTTGGAAAGTAAACAAGTAAATTAACAGGTTAGTTTAGCAGGAGATTGTGAAACCGGTGTAGACAAATACATTAAAGAGTTGTTATGATGGGTCTGCATTAGCACATTTAGCCAGATCTATAATATGATATTTATTCACTTAGATTTCTTACATGCCTCCTCTGAAAGCTTTCACGTTTGGCATTTGACCATAATCTCTAAATGATATTCAGTTACATGTGCGAGAAAAGGTCAAACATGATTGGCTATGAAACTATTAAGCAGCATTTCAAAATGTCTGACTGAGAGACGCAGCACACACTCAATTATTGTTGATTTACTAAATATGGAACTAATTTCATCATTCGTTTTTTGCATAAATTTATAACAGTACCATGTGTTCTTTCAGAATGAATTCATTTGTACGGTCGGTGGACCTATTAAAGTGAGGGGAATAAGACTCTTGTTGTGACATTATTTCCTAGAACAGAACTGGTAAATGGTGCCATAACATTTCATATAAATAGAAATGGGTTCCAGGGACAAGTCAATAAATAGAATGTGGTACCTTTGACCCAGTTTCTTGTGTGGGGAAGGTGAAAAGTGGTGCACTGTTGACATAATTGCCACTTTCACAGGGACAAGCGCCAACAGATTTACCCTTAAAAATGATCCCTTTCAACGTATTGGGTGCACGCAGCAGGTCACGGTTTTGGACAGGATGAGAGTAGCTTTCCACATCATCAACCGTGTTATTAGACTACATTATTATCTATCCGCTGTTACAAGGGTTGTAGACGCACCTAAGTGTGTTGGGTGTGTGTGTGTGTGTGTGTTGTGTGTGTGTGTGTGTGTGTGTGTGTGTGTGTGTGTGTGTGTGTGTGTGAGATGGAACAGGCTGCTGTGTCGCTCCAGGCAACCAGTGAGTGTTCTTTCTCTCCCTGTAGCAGGGACAGAGGAAGACAGTCATACATCTAATCTGTTTGTGCAAACAGCCTGCAAGGAGGGCTCTTTATCAGCAACATTAGGACCGACAGCTAGGACCCTGACATTCAAGGACATGCACCATGGCACTGTCGCCACGGGAGTGCTGAAATCATTTATGATATATGATAAAAATACAAGACCAGGTTAGGAAACCAACACACATCAGTTGTGTGTTGGTGCTTTCTGTTTCTCAAAGGGCCTATGAATTATTCTGGCAAAGCTCTCACTGGGGTTGGGAAATGCCTGAGGGACCATCACTGTGTGACTCAGGTGTGCTAGAGCTTTTTCACCCTCACATTGAAGTTCTGGATCCTGACAAAATAGCTCTTACCCGTGAGCCTTGATCTTGGGGTATACAAATTTGACCATTATCAAACCCAAGTTGTCTGTGGTAGCCCACCAAGCTAAAGCCTTAGAATTAGCTCTAGGAGCTGACATGGGTTTTCAGGTATCAGGCATGGTTGATCGTTAGGCAAGAAAAATTAAAGGAACCACATAAAGCAGGGGGTCTCTTCAATTAAAATCTGAAAGTCTATATTTGAGAACTTCTATTAAATGTTATTGAACACCAATAAGTCTGGGTATAACATTATGAGACATTGTGCTTGATGTCTGAATCGTGGCTGAGACAGACTGGATAGGCAGACTGAGTAGTCCTGCATGCAAAAGTATTAGAAAATGAGTTAGAATGGATTCATTAAAAAGACTAGAGAGGGATACAAATAAAAAAAATAAAAACCCAGACGGGCCAAGGAACACTGGTCCCCGGTCTGAACAAAATGGATGAAAATTAAAATGAAGTTTTACATCCCCATCAGACAGTAGCCTGGACATAGAATGAATGAATAGATTATATTTCTATTTGACATAGCTGCCAAAATACAGGATACGAGGCCATGGCTGATATGATCGCAGATTCCTAGGATAGCCTTACGCAACTCAAAGCCGGTGTCAGGGATAATCCTCTTAGAGGAGAAAATTTGCCTTAATAGAAAACAAACACGCCATGTTTCCCCTCTCCTGTTTTTAATCATCAAAATGGAAAGTTTACGTGTGGATGGGCACCCTGCGCTAACTCCTCCACCACACCACAGTAATCCACCCTGAAGGACATGGCACAGGACTACACAGAACTTGCAGCCTCCAATTTGTAGTGATGTGCATCATGTACAAGCAATTTTTTATTTTTTACATCTGCACAGCAGATTACAAGCATTTTGCAAGGGTCAGGAGGATTAAGCATTTTGAATATAGAAAATGGAACAATATGGAAAAGTTATGAAGCTAAAAACAATGTAGAAAGACACCCTTATAGATACGGTGGTTATTAGAGGATTAGTACATCCATGTATTATTATGTAAGCTACATCTCAACGACTCAGATGCTAATGTGATTTCCAACAGCTTCCAGCTCCACATGTAACAGTTCCAGTCAAGGTCAGACAGTTAGACTAAGAAGGGATACTCTATGTAACCTCAGAATGGCTTTATAATGCTAACACAATATGACCATAGACAACATACTGTAAAAGTGGTTTTCATATAACATACAGAATGGTTTGGAACTTCCCAGTGGCATTACAAAGCCATTTTCTCAGGCTTCCAGGGTCAAGACAGTTGCAAGATGGTTATGATTCCGTTGTCAAGACAATCAACTTCCAACCAAAATGCTGTCTCTGTTCAATGACATTCAGCCAAGACATTTCCCCCCAACATCTATTGTGTATTTTGTGCTCAAACAGGAACATCCAATTTCTGCTTGAATCCAGCCCTGTGGTTGCTGCTGAAAAAGCCATTTCAGTGTGCTCTGTGTGCCAACATGACCTTGACTGGCCACTTCAGCCATCTTCTTGTTTTGTCTTATTAGACCCCTGAACCTCAATCATGAATAGGAGCTGTCACAGTTTTAAATGACATCTTATCCTCAATGTAACTGTTACCTATCACAGAAAGGGATAACAAGCTAGTTCACCTTGATAGGCTGTTGTAGCGCCAGATGTGTGAAACAAGTCTGACAATTCCTACGGATATGAAAGAAAGCGGTCGATATTGAGGCGGTGCTTGGGGAACCAACTGTTGCCCTTGGCAAAATGTGTATTAATATTATATAGACATGTAGACACTGAGAATTATATAAACGTACAGGAGAAAGCTGCCAAGCTTTAAGTATTTGACAGATATTTCATACCAATAATGGTGTAAACCAAACAAGAATTCCTCCAGGAGCACAAAAACACTCTACAATGTCCCCGCCATCATTGTATTTCCCCTAAAATAAACATAAATGAAGATACTTCTCATCTTGAAAGTATCAGAACATGACTGTGTTTATCTTTGGACACCTGACAAAAAATGTGAGAACTAACTGTACACCTACCTATTCCCTTCTCTCTCTCATTGTTTTGAGGCCTGTGGCTGCATCAGAAGATAGGTGTATTGGCGCCCCTTGGTGGCCAAGTAGGGAAATGCAGAGAGGAATCAGGTGTTACCACACTAGACACTAGAGGCAGACAGTAGCTGCAGTTACAGTTACTTGGTGGGCAGCCTCTAAACGTGCTGGAGGAGACATCAGTGTTTGTGATGTATACTGTGTTCTGACAACCTGACCTACCCGCTAAGGACGTGCTAACCTCCATGTAGATTCTCATAGTGGCACATTCTGTCAGATGGAAACATGTTGAGACGGTTTTAAAATGACATCAAAGTGCACATGGGACAATTACAAAACCGGTTTGTAATAAATATGAATTTTTATTAGTCTTGTTATTAGTATCCATTGTAAAGGAAGGCATTGGATGTTTGAGCAGTCTGTGTCCACTAACACAGATCTGATGGAACATCGTTTCAAAATAACATCTTATTGCAGCACACAATGTAAGCAGAGAACATGGCCGAAGGTTCACAACCTTGTGAAAGCAATTGATCATGATTTCTCATGAGTTTTGTCATCAAAATAAAAAGGCTAGGATTGTAAACAGGGTTTGTCATTCAACTGCACGGATGACAGAATATTTTTTTAAGTTGTGACAATAGAAATGCAAAAGTTTGTTTTTTGTGTTTCTTTGAAATCTACATTCAGGCTTTGAAGAAATGTACAGTTGTGAGTCCAAAGTGGAAGGAGCAATCTGGAAAAAAGTAGTAAACCCATTGTCAAATGTTCCAATGTATGTCCTCTTTTTCCCCCTCACCCACTGGCCTCTCTGATTCAGAATGACGTACAGTACGTTTGAACACCATGGCGAGGAGCATGCTGACGGTCCTCTTGGGGGCGCTCACCTGGTCCAGTGGGAGACGCAGACAGGCAGGACAGTCCCTGGCGTGCATGCAGCCAGTTCTCTGTCATTCCCACACACAACGCCACCGAGCAAAAATGGACACCAGCATGACCTGTGGAGTCATAGAGAGAGCGTCAGTAGATGATCACAACAGTAGTGGAACTTCTAGACAACAGGAACAAAAGGGACATTACTTATTTCACTTCCTTGCACAACCTGGTCCCTTGTCGTCCCGTGCTTCAATTGGCAAATCTTACTTCGATAGCTGATGTGTGTTGAGCGTTCAGGCATAAAATGACAGCTGTGCTTCACCCAGATGAGTGGTGCTACACATTGGTCATGCAGGCGCGTTATCCTTCCTATATATAAATGTAATTCCTATGCGCCACACTCTGCAGCCTGCAAACTGTTATAGATTGCCTGTCAGTATTCCGTGCTGGTCCCTTCAGTGCAGTGTAGTTATTTATCACCTGCTTGTGCATTCAGGGCAATGCGTTATGATGGGCCCTGTAATTCTTCTTCTTCTCGTTCTTCTCCTTCTGCAGTCTCTCTAGCTCGGCCTCGTACATCATCTCCTGGATCAGGTACTTCTCCCGCCGCATGCGGTCACGCAGGTCCTTGGGCAGGTCTGGGATCAGGTAGGCGATCAGGTTCTTGATGGTGAAAACCATGTGCTACAAAAGAACACAACACCAATAGTACAGAAATTACAGACTGTCATCTCGGCTGAATATTGTGTTACGGTTTTGTTGAATGGAATGAATTGTACAAACTAACCTCGAAGACTATGATGAAGGCCAGCCGTGCGGCCAGGACATGCCAGAACTGCAGTGTGTAGGAGTATGGTTCACCGGGCGAGTCCGGGGGCTCTCTGTAGTCACGGTACCTGGGGGGTCAAACACAGGGTCGAAAGGTCAAAGGTTATGACTTTTGTGTTCAAACAAGCACAAGCATACCAAGACTCTCTTTGGTCACCAAACCTACCTGCAGTACTTCACTGCTTCTCCAAACATATCCGATCCATCTGTCCTGGGCACCGAATTGTTCTCAAAATCAGACACTCTGAACATCGATAGACTGGCATTTACATATCCCATCATGCACCTGGACAGGAAACAATAAAATGTCAGTGCTTTGACATTGTGATGCAGGACAATGCCGCTGCCCTCTATTACTAGCCATAATAATGTCAAAGGCAGACACTTTGCCTGTGTGGTCACTGTGGTCAGGCTCGCTCACCTCTCTCCGGCCCGGCCCTGCCCGGCACACGGGCCGTACTTGTATGCATAGACAAGGCGTGGGATGAAGTCAGAGGTGACAGCGATGACAAAGGCGTTGGTGATGACGGACAAGATACCGATGCCCTCCAGAATGCCGTACCAGATCCCTGGAGAGAAAATAAAATTATGTTCTTGCTCCGATGCAAATGATTTATTACAGTTCACCAGCAAGCAGCCTGTCAGGACTTCTTCAAAGAATACTTATGAAGGGGTATGAAAATGATTCCAAAAGTATAAAGCATAATAGACTGGCCGGCTAAAATCGTCTGTCTGTGCTGAAACTAAATGAAATAGGGTTCCATTCAGTGAAAATAGCTGAGGCACGATTGTTGGCGTAAAACAATTTAGTCTATATGGCATTTTTTGCATTCCTTTGAAAATGGCCCTACAGTAGGGGATTGTCAGACCGGAAGATGAGCCTAACCTATGTCTTTGGCTTGAGAGGGCAGGGGTCTCCGCCACTGGGTGACAAACTTGTAGGCGTCCAGGCGGATCTCGATGATGTTGTTGAGGAGGGCCAGGAGCGGGGCCAGGGGGAAAGCTGCCACAAATATGGTGGTGAAGCCAAACTGTAAGACTGAAACACACAGACACAGAGAGTAAAGCGTCACCAGTAGTGCTATTCAAAACCCCATTCAAAAACCCCATTTGATTTTGTACAGATGGCCACCCCAAAGCCATATTCACTCAGAAAGGGCAATATGATTTGAGGTTATACCATTCAATGTCACAATTGTTACTGTATGTCAGTGCGTGTGGGCATTGCACAGGACAAAGTTAGCCATTAGATTTTGTGCTTCGTGAAGAGCCTCGCCAAGGAAGTCACAGACGGTAGTACATCGAGCGTAATTACAAATCAGCATTCAAAAAGCCTACAGAGACACCACATAATGGATCTATGCAGCATTATGGGTTGAAATAAACAGTGACACATGCATGTGGATATAGCTGCATGCTGTGTGCAACCACAGAATCCTAGCCTAAGCGTTGCACCGATCTGTCATTGTCATAAATGTCACGGTCATCTGGCATTGTCATACATAAATCTGTCTACACAAAACACATGTAGGAGAAATACTTCAAGTAACCATTGTGTGATTAATACATGGCATGTGCCTGCTTTATGTACACCTCACATAATCATACTTAAAGGACAACTCCACCTCAAAAACTATCTTTAGGTATTTGTTAAATTAGTCCATTGTTGACATAGTTCCTAAATGTTTTGCTTGTCAGCACTCAAGTTTTCAAGATATGCAACGTTCAAAACACAGAAATCATCCCCGTATGATGCAAAACGCAGCATCATATAATGCAAAATGCATCAAACAGTGATGATTTCTGTATTTTGAAAGTTACGTAACTTGAGTGCTGACAAGCAAAACATTTTGGGACTATGTCAACAATGGACTAATTAAATAAACACCAAAAGATAGTTTTGGGGCAGACTTTTCCTTCCATATACATGTGGAAAATCTATGTAGACATTAATGATTCACATTGCTGGTAAATAAATGTAAACATGATATATACAGTACATGGCATGTATATAATGGTTTACATGAGCAAACACAGTACGAATGCTAGTTTATGGTTGACCTCCAGCTCCCCAGGGTGGCAAAGAGGATAAATCAGTCATGTAGATCAACTTATTCTGGAATGTAACAACAGCAGGTTAGAGCCCTTACTGTCCAAACATGTTCTGGTTTTTATTCAACAGTTCTTAAATATTAGACTGTTTTAGAGGATTAGAAAATAGTGAAATATTGAAATTGACATTTCAATAATGATCTCTCCTAGTTAGTCAAGTTGGCAGAGGCTGCATGCCGTTTTAGAGGGTGTCATTCCTGTAAAGGTGAAGAGCTTACAGATTGATATGGACATTTCACATGGAGAATTGCATAGCATTATACTTCAGTTAACTATGCGATAACTTTTCAATAATGACATCATACACGGGTCATTAACCACTCATTCTTACACCAGTGTTTACTTGGTAAATTACATTCCCGGGTCATTTGTAATACTGGTATAAATTGTTAGAAATTCTGTATTCTTATGACAGGTGTTTTTAGCCTTATGTGGGCCTTGTGACATTTAATCTATGAACTGGCCACTTATTTAAGTAGGCTGTATTTCAGTCTGGAATCTCTCAGACAGAAAGGTCATTTCCACCACCCAGAAACTAGCTAGGTTAATCAACATCCTCTGAGGTGATCTATAGTCATCAATAGACTGTAGTCAGGTGTGTTATTGTCTTGGCAGCCTGGAGAAAAAGTTGCCACTAACACCAGCACTTTGCCCACTGCAGAACCACCCGCAGCCCCTCATAGGACACTGTTTTGCCAAGTGGAAATCTTTTTTCTATAGAWGTAATTAGGTCCTWAGCTAATATTCATGGTCTTTCTCCTCTCCATGTGCAGTTTGCCTGGCAAAGCAGAATAMGATGGCAAGGAGCGCAATAAACATATTTGGCACATGCATTCATGACCTAACTAGTAAACAACATTTTTTTCTACAGTACCTTTCATGTTCACTGCAAGCAATCAGGCAATCAGGGAAAAATGACAACGGAGTTGGTGTCCCACATCTGACCAATAGGTTCTCTCAACTTATTAACAATTTACATTACAGTATTCTTATTACTGTTTAATTATTATTCTAAGCAGTGTAAAAATAATTGTAATTAGTAATTGCTACACTGCACTTACTGGGGTGCTGCTAGGGTTAGTTGTGCTGCTCTAAGTTGGAGTGTAACAATGAGTAATTAAAATACTTGTAACACTGTAGCACTGTACTCACAGGAATAATAACACTGTACTCACCGGAATAATTACACTGTACTCACAGGAATAATTACACTGTACTCACAGGAATAATTACACAGTAATAAGAACCCTGTGTAAAGTGTTACCCAAATTGTTTAAGGAAATGGTTCACCCAATTTACACATTGTTTTCCTTACGCTGTAAGAAGTCTAGAGACAAGGTTAGACATCAATCCATCCTTTGGTTTTATATACCTGGCCAGTGGCCACAATTTCCAAATGCTAACATTGTAGTATTTTTGTCCAAAAACCAATGTAACTCAATATCTCCAATATTAGCATGTTTAGCATTTCATGTCAAAATCATTCCAAAGTGTCTACAATTGAGCCATTTCTAGTCAAAGCGTGTGAACATAACAAACAGAACAGTGTAAGCACCACTGATGGGAATGGGACAAACAGAAAGAACAGGATCTATCGATGAKAACATCAACACATTTTTACACCCATCTTACACAGAGGAGTTYGCTATGTTTTCTGCACTTGTGTTTTAACTGCATACAAGATGATGATGGCAATGATTCTCAGTGCTCTCAATGCAGAGCAGTGGCTTACTTGGTTGCTCACTCAGGTCTCACACAGGTCTATATGGCTCGAGGCACACTGATTTCTTCTGATTGGTCAATTGATTGATAGTGAGATAGAAATTATTTGCGGTTTAAAGTAACTGTCCAGTGTTCCAGATTTCTATGGAATATAACCTTTAATTAATTACAATACGAGATAAATATTTTTCCTTCCAAAAAATGGTAATTAAGTATGTTAAAAAGCAGCTTTTCTCTATTAGAACGGTGTAGCCCAAAAACAGAAAGGTGTGGATGTATACTGGTAAAAAAATAATTTTATATGAGTAAACCACTGATTCGCCAGCTCCTCCTTCTCAAGAGGATGACATCATCCTCTATGTGGAAATAGCAAGCATTTTTTAAACAGTCTATTTGAGGTGTTTTTTTAAGTGTTTTTTTCTCCAATGTATGCTTTGGCCACAAATACGAGTATAGGATGAGTCAGCAACATTATTTGGGTATGAGTTAACAGAATATTAAGTTTTAAAAGTGAGATTTTCATTGGACAGTTGCTTTAAACGTGGGCTCAGGGTCAAAGGGCACATACTCATCTCCAGGTATTCGTCAAACAGTCCGTAGGCATTCATGGGCTGCAGGTTGTAGTCCCTCTCCCACTGCGGGAAGCTGGCCTTGGCGTTGGGGCCGTGCTCCTGCCTCAGCCTTCGCCGCGTCCACCAGTTCTGGATCAGCCTGACAAACAACCAATTATAAAGAGTCAAGGGGGGTGACTGGTGGAGATGACACGCTAGGCGCTAGTTGCGTCTAATTGGCTAAGCCAGGCCATACTCACGGGTAGCCCAGCTCCATGAAGTTGTTCCAGGTCTGCTTGAGCACCATGATGATACCCATCTGCATGCAGAGATCTATCAAACAACCACTGGGATGGCACTGCACAGAAAGGGGAAACAGTGCCGACACTTTATTCAATCAACAACTCTTCAACTAACTATCCAGTAACCCTASWKKCWWWKCKTWWTWRWRTMYWMRKWWWRAMKYYYSMRWSWMWMKSAYWYCYYRMTWCKAYMRMYRMRWRRKKRRWWWKMWWYWCKKSRYYAACAAKRWRTMMYSYWWWMTGCYMCWWAKWCTRWWWWKYGMMSMGGGSMMAGAKGMYTTASMWWATKRWKTKKWYYGWKTWSRMWAYWSWSSWSSRSTRTKAYSTGWWWCRSMKAGYRYGTMWRTGYCWKSMCTYKSSMYSKYWKMMMSSSSWSRWRMTRCRAKKWTTGYYYMYRSKGAGCASCMYKSAYWTTMMYKTGMGKTSAGCGATCAGAAAAATCTACGTACTGGAACAAAGTTCCTAATTCATTGTGGCATCCCACAGTCTGTCGACAGATGCTACATCCATTTATGTTACGTGCATCTGTCCACGAGAGTACTTTCCACTAGAAATGTTCAACGTTGAACACATTTGAAAAGCCTCATGAAAGTTCACTCACCTCTTCCAATTTCCAGCGGTTAATGAGGCGGATATAGGCTCCTGGCCGACCAGTGAACCTGACAAAGGTGGTCACATCATTTTACTAACTAATCTCCATGAAATATAGTGTGAAATATAGCCGTGTATTACGATTTACACCATGAAGTAGAGATGTTTCCTCACCTGCCCAGGAAAAAAGCTATGTAGAAGGTAGAGCTGTTGAGATTGACAAACTGAAACAGGAACATCTTCAGGGTGAAGCTGTTCTCCCACTCTGACTCAGTCCTTGGCTGCTCTGTGGATACAGAGCCAGAGGGAGAGACAGAGAAACAGAAAGAGAGAGAAAATAGAGAGAAAGAAGAATAAAGAGAGGGAGACAGAAAGAGAGAGGGTGTGTATAAAATGACAGCCCCTGCATTATATTGACTGTAATTACCTCTGAGGATGGCATGTTACAGCATGATGACAGATGGAGGAACAGTTGTAGCTTACCTAAATTGGTGAGCAGAAGGGCAACTTTTTCATACAACTGAAAAAAACAAGGTTACCAGTTAATAGGGTTTGTTTTCCATGATTCTCTTGATTCTCATGCTGTTGTATCTAAAACACGATACGTCATGGCATTGAAGGGCGTTAAGATTCATTTTTATCAACATTTTGAGCGCAACTGTACTTAACTATATCAAAAAGCGCTACACGGCATTAGGGTTTCACCACTGATAGACATTAATATACACTGAGTGTACAAAACATTAAGAACACCTTCCTAATATTGAGTTGCACCCCCCTTTGCCCAAGGAACAGCCTCAATTCAATTCAAGGCGTCGAAAGCGTTCCACAGGGATGCTGGCCCATGTTGACTCCAATGATTCCCTCATGAATTGCTGGTAGTGGATCTCTACTCCAAATAGCTTGTTCCATCTCATCCCACAGATGCTCAATTGGATTGAGATCTGGTGACTGGGCAGGCCACTGCAGTAAGCTGAATTAATTCATGTTTGTGGAACCATTTCTGGACAATCCTAGCCTTGTGTCATGTGGCATTATCCTGCTGTAAAAAATCTATTCGCAGGCGGATACACTGCTGCCATGAAGGGATGCACCTGATTGGCAATGATGTTCAGATATCCTGTGGCATTCAAATGTTGCTCCACTTTTATCAAGGGGCCTAATGTGTGCCATGAAAACACACCCCACACCATCGCACCACCACCACCAGCCTGCAATGTTGTTACACATCAGTGTGATACAGCAGGAACCAGGATTCATCAGACCAGGCAATGTTTTTCCAATTCTCCAGTGTCTTCGTTGCTTAGCCCACTGCAACCACAGTTTCTTGTTTTTAATGAAAGAAGTGGAACTCTGTAAGGTTGTCGGCTGCCATACCCTATTCGTGTCAAGGTACGACGAGTTGTGCATTCTTTTGTGTGTTTTTGGGCACCACTGTTGTACTGGACTGTCAGCTGACTAACTGTAGCCCATCTGTTGCTCTGCACAATTTGTGTCACAGCCTCCTTTGTCCCCTTTCATCAATGACCCGTTTTTAACCACTGGCCTGCTAGTGGCTGGATGTCCTTTGGGTGGAGCAGGTGTTCCTAATGTTGTGTAAACTCAGTGTGTGTGTATATTTATACAGTTGAAGTCGGAGGTTTACATACACTTAGGTTGGAGTCATTAAAACACATTTTTCACCCACTCCACATTTCTTGTTAACAAACTATAGTTTTGGCAAGTCAGTTAGGACATCTACTGTGTGCACGACACAAGTCATTTTTCCAACAATTGTTTACAGACAGATTATTTAACTTATAATTCACTGTATCACAATTCCAGTGGGTCAGAAGTTTACATACACTAAGTTGACTGTGCCTTTAACTTCTTTGTGATAGAAGGCAGCATTTTCACTTTTGGATGAATAGCGTGCCCAAATTGAACGGCCTCCTACTCTGTCCCAGATGCTAATATATGCATATCATTATTACTATTGGATAGAAAACACTCTGAAGTTTCTAAAACTGTTTGAATGATGTCTGTGAGTATAACGGAACTCATATGGCAGGCAAAAACCTGAGAAAAAAATCCAAACAGGAAGTGAGAATTCTGAGACTGGTCGATGTTCAACTCATCGCCTATTCAATCCCCAGTAAGATATGGATCTGTTTGCACTTCCTACGCCTTCCACTAGATGTCAACAGTCTGTAGAATGAAGCTTATACTGTGTTGTGGGGCCGGATGAGAGGGGAATGAGTCAGTGGTCTGGCAGATTGCCAGATTGCGCATTCCACATGATATCGCCTTGCGTTCCATTACTTCTACAGACACGAAGGAATTCTCCGGTTGGAACGTTATTGGATATATATGATAACAACATCCTGAAGATTGATTCTCTACTTAGTTTGACCAGTTTATTCAACATGTAATATAACTTTTTGAAGTTTTCGTCCGAGTTCGCCTGCATCTGCGCGAGCATTTGGACATGTGCACTAAACGTGCTAGCTACTTGGAGATAAGTAATGGACATTATCGAACAAAACAACGATTTATTGTGGAACTAGGATTCCTGGGAGTGCATTCTGATGAAGATTATCAAAGGTAAGGGAATATTTATGATGTAATTTCGTATTTCTGTTGACTCCAACATGGCGGAGAAATGTTGTTATATCTGAGTGCCGTCTCAGATTATTGCATGGTGTGCTTTTTCCATAAAGTTTTGGGGAAATCTGACACTGCGGTTGCATTAAGAACAAGTGTATCTTTAATTCTATGTAAAACATGTATCTTTCATCAAAGTTTATGATGAGTATTTCTGTTATTTGACGTGGCTCTCTGCAATTTCTCCGGATATTTTGGAGGCATTTCTGAACATGGCGCCAATGTAAACCGAGATTTGTGGATATAAATATGCACATTATTGAACAACACATACATGTATTGTGTAACATGATGTCCTATGAGTGTCATCTGATGAAGATCATCAAAGGTTAGTGATTCATTTTAACTCTATTTCTGCTTTTTGTGACTCCTATCTTTGGCTGGGAAAATGGCTGTGTTTTTCTGTGGCTATGTACTGACCTAACATAATCGTTTGGTGTGCTTTCGCCGAAAAGCTAATTTGAAATCAGACATGTTGGCTGGATTCACAACATGTGTAGCTTTAATTTGGTATATTTCATGTGTGATTTAATGAAAGTTAGATTTTTATAGTATTTTATTTGAATTTGGCGCGCTGCATTTTCTTTGGCTTTTGGCCAAGTGAGACAGTAGCGTCCCGCCTAAATTCAGCTTTATGGATATAATATGAACTTTACCGAACGAAACATACATGTATTGTGTAACATGAAGTCCTATGAGTGTCATCTGATGAAGATCATCAAAGGTTAGTGATTCATTTTAACTCTATTTCTGCTTTTTGTTACTCCTCTCTTTGGCTGGAAAAATGGCTGTGTTTTTCTGTGGCTATGTACTGAGCTAACATAATCGCAAGGTGTGCTTTCGCCGTAAATCCTTTTTGAAATCAGACACTTTGGCTGGATTAACGAGAAGTTTATCTTTAAAATGGTGTATAATACTTGTATGTTTGAGGAATTTTAATTATGAGATTTCTGTTGTTTTGAATTTGGCGCCCTGCAATTTCACTGGCTGTCGCTAGCGTCCCACATATCCCAGAGAAGTTAAACAGCTTGGAAAATTCCAGAAAAGGATGCCATGGCTTTAGAAGCTTCTGATAGGCAGATTTACATAATTTGAGTCAATTGGAGGTGTACCTGGGGATGTATTTAAAGGCCTACCTTCACACTCAGTGCCTCTTTGCTTGACATCATGGGAAAATCAAAAGAAATAAGCCAAGACCTCAGAAAGAAAATTGTAGACCTCCACAAGTCTGGTTCATCCTTGGGAGCAATTTCCAAACGCCTGAAGGTACCACGTTCATCTGTACAAACAATAGTACGCAAGTATAAACACCATGGGACCACGCAGCCGTCATACCGCTCAGGAAGGAGACGTGTTCTGTCTCCTAGAGATGAACGTACTTTGGTGCGAAAAGTGCAAATCAATCCCAGAACAACAGCAAAGGACCTTGTGAAGATGCTGGAGGAAACAGGTACAAAAGTATCTGTATCCACAGTAAAACGAGTCCTATATTGACATAACCTGAAAGGCCGCTCAGCAAGGAAGAAGCCACTGCTCCAAAACCGCCATAAAAAGCCAGACTACGGTTTGAAACTGCACATGGGGACAAAGATCGTACTTTTTGGAGAAATGTCCTCTGGTCTGATGAAACAAAAATGGAACTGTTTGGCCATAATGACCATTGTTATGTTTCGAGGAAAAAGGGGGGGGCTTGCAAGCCGAAGAACACCATCCCAAACATGAAGCACGGGGGGTGGCAGCATCATATTGTGGGGGTGCATTGCTGCAGGAGGGACTGGTGCACTTCACAAAATAGATGGCATCATAAGGCAGGAAAATTATGTGGATATATTGAAGCAACTTCTCAAGACATCAGTCAGGAAGTTAAAGCTTGGTCGCAAATGGGTCTTCCAAATGGACAATGACCCAAGCATACTTCCAAAGTTGTGGCAAAATGGCTTAAGGACAACAAAGTCAAGGTATTGGAGTGGCCATCACAAAGCCCACCTCAATCCAATAGTAAATTTGTGGGCAGAACTGAAAAAGCGTGTGCGAGCAAGGAGGCCTACAAACCTGACTCAGTTACACCAGCTCTGTCAGGAGGAATGGGCCAAAATTCACCCAACTTATTGTGGGAAGCTTGTGGAAGGCTACCGAAACGTTTGACCCAAGTTAAACAATTTAAAGGCAATGCTACCAAATACTTATTGAGTGTATGTAAACTTCTGACCCATTGGGAATGTGATGAAAGAAATAAAAGCTGAAATAAATAATTCCTATATATTATTCTGACATTTCACACTCTTAAATGAAGTGGTGATCCAAACTAACCTAAGACAGGGAAATTTTACTAGGATTAAATGTCATGAATTTTGAAAAACTGAGTTTAAATGTATTTGGCTAAGGCGTATGTAAACTTCCGACTTCAACTGTATATTATGCCATTTTTCATCTCATAATCCTAAATGCAATTCTAAACAAAGCCCTTCCACATTGAGGAGCATGATGATGCAGAAGTTGATGCACACGGCTGTGCCGGTGGTGGCCACCTGAGAGTTATTCCTGATGAGAGCCCAGCCGAAGGCGGCAAAAGTGCTGACTGTGATCACACGGTAAATCACGATGCCGAAAACGGCAGCGATCACCACCAGGATCTGAGTATGTCAATAAAACATTATGGTCAGACACACCGATAGCAACAAGGCAAATCTGATTGATAGCTCACTGGTTTGAGTTGGCTTGCTTGCAACATCACAGTTATGGGTTTGATTCCTGCATGGGCCATTTACTAAAGATTTTAATGAATTCAAACAAAAACCAGTGGGAAACTGGTTTGACAGCAGCAAGCATGAGGCAACATGCAAACCATTTTAATGATTCTGTCCCTACTCAAATTAATTTATTATTAAATATTCACCCTACCTACTCCAGGGACTTACCATAAAGAAGATTCCAGAAGCTGAGACGATGAGTCTGCTGTACTTGTCTGTAAAGGCCTGGTACGGCTCAGGCTTTCCAGATATGGGGTTCATCCTCTCCTTTTTTGGAATATTTGGCCTCAAACTGGGGACGGATTTCCTCCTGCAGCACACAGAAAGCTGGCTGAGCCACAAACGCTCCCAGAATGTTCTGCAAACGTCTGCAAAATGTTCTAGGAAAGTGATCATGACACATCTCCTTGGCTTTCTTCAAACAGCTGTAGAACACATAACTGTGGGTATTTCAAGAACACAGCAAAGTGTTCATAACCAAGGTTGAATATATTCCTGGTATTTTACAAATGTTCCATCCCGAGAATCAAATCACTTTTCTCCCGGGTAACCCGGTATTTCCCGCCAAAACTGGAAGTGTAATTCTAAAGTGTTAAATTTTTTGAGTGTGGACTGTGTCACTGTATTATATGGACATCGCTCAAACCATGAAGTTGGGAGAGAAACTGTTATGCTGTGCAGGACATGCGGCACATTTGGAAGGAAAATAAGTGGGCAGAATGTATATATTTTTGTTATTCAATTAAAACCCACATTTTAGAAAGGGGATGTTTATAAAAAAATATTACATCAATGTACCTCAACATTAAAAATACAAAAATACAAAATTCTGTGCTCCATACTGAGACGGGCTGTCTGTCCCCAACGTGAGCGGTGATGATTGATCATGCAGATATGCGATAGCAGAAGGAAGGCTGTAGCCTAGAGAAGATTTAGACATGGCATATCATTTAACAGTTCTATTTCGCATCATGCTGTTCATAGAACTCATTTACCGGTTTCTTGTTGTTATTTATCCTGAGAAAAGGGATTGGCTTTGGGTGGAAAATCTCAGTAACCCAGTTCCTGCTTATCAACCCTAGTCATAACCCGAGTGGGAATCTCAAGGCAATGCTCCCTCTTGTAATATTTTGTATATTTCAGCAAAGTGGAATGTCCCTAGGACCTTCATGGCATGATTGTTAAAATCTTATAAGAAATGATTTTTT
This sequence comes from Salvelinus sp. IW2-2015, assembly GCF_002910315.2. NCBI lineage: Eukaryota > Metazoa > Chordata > Actinopteri > Salmoniformes > Salmonidae > Salvelinus > Salvelinus sp. IW2-2015. Next base: position 242,958 of record NW_019942602.1, on the reverse strand, counting down.
TTTTTTATCTGAAAAGATCTTCTTACAATACAAACACATGTTATGCCTGGGAGATTATTTCTAATTTGATGATGCTGATCATAATGAAAGTATATTTACCTCCTCTTCCTCCCAGTCAATTAGGTCCCAGTCATATGCAAGGACCGCTCGCCGCCTCTTCCAGAACTCGAGAAACACGGTTGCTAAAATACACAACTAGGTTAGTGTTTGAGGGTTGTTAGGGCTTGGTGAGTATGTGTCATATTGAATGTGGGACAAATATGTACACTTGTGTTCAAGCTATAAAACAATGTTGGCAATTACAAACAGAATAATTTAAATTCAACCATCTCTTGCATTGCTGCCAAAAACAGGAACCATTTAAATTCAACCATCGCTTTCTTAGTTGAAGGAAGGTTGTTTTGCATGACTCAAAATGATTCAATTATCACTTCAAGTAGTTCTCCACATTCAGATTGTAAGGTTCTGTATTTATTTTCTTAGTCAACCTTGTGTTCTGTTTCGTTGTGTTATTGAACGTAGCCCTGTCTTTCATTTTTGTTCATTGATTTCACCTGTGTTAGTTACTCACCTGGTCTCATCAGCTCCTTATTTAGTTCAGTTCATTCTGTTTGTGGCTTTGTGAGGTATTGTTCGTTTTGACTCTACTAAGCCTTTTCCTAGCTTTTTTTGTGAGAACCAGTTATAGCCTTCAGTCCTAGTTTTTATTCACCTGCCTGTTTGCCTTTCATACCTGTGTATGACCATTGCCTTCTGTAAAGGTGAAATAAACACCTGCTGCACTCTGCGAGTGAATCTACACCTTTTTCTTCCTGAGTATTCATTACACAGATAATACAATTATTTTGCAGCACAGTTGTTGGGTGCCAGGATTCATACTATTACTTCAGTTCACTAGTTTAGCTATTTAGGACAGACACTGTGCAATAGGTAATTTCACCAACAAGCAACTGCTGCCTTTAAAGCACTGGAGAGAGAGGGTAGGTGCTCCTGAACAAAGTCCTTGGCAATGGGTAACCCATACAAATCTGTTTACCAGTGTGTCACTTGACAATCAGAGCAATCTCTTTGCAGAGGCTGGACTAAGATCTGTTTAACTAGTAGCTCTGAATGGAAAGGCACATGTTTTAGTAGTTCAAGACAGTTAGTTTCATGAGGCTGGCCAGTGACTAGCGGGCTCTTTTGGTGGAAAGGCACATGTTTCTGCAGAGATAGCAGCAGGGGAGCACACTTCAGAAGAATGTTAATGAAGCGATTTCAATGGGTATTCTACTGTAGGTGAATGCCAAGAAATAGTCAGTGTTGGACAACAGCAAGGCCCTGCAGCAAGATCCACTGCTCTCCAGACAAACCCAGGTAGGTTGAGTTTTATACTTATTTACAGGCAGTCCAACGATACTGTATGGCAGGGATCATTTTCAGCCGCGGGACCATTTTTTTCTTGAGCGGATCGTCAGGGGATCAGAACATAATTTGTGGACTGCAAAAAGACGGTCCAAACAGATAATGTTTGACTAAAACATAATCATTCAAAACCTTGCTTGCATTAGTATATGATCACGTCGTGTCTCTCTATTATGCGTGGGAATACTTGAACAGATTCCTAAAATTTAAAAAAATCTTATAGCTGATTAACTGTTCTTTTTTTAGTCTTTTCTGTCCAACAATAATAATCCCCCCCAACATTTTTTTTGCTCAGCAAACTTTGGTGGCCAAATAAATCCACCCGTGGGCCACATTCGGCCCACGGGCCACCAGTTGGGGTACCATGCTGTATTAAGTATCTTAGGACCTATGCAGTTATTTAGCCTCGATTAATCCCAAATGTATTTTAAAATGTTTTGCTTTATTGTCATAATTGTATAGCTGTGGTTCCACTGGTATGCACCTACATGATTATAAGTGTGTCTGGATAGTGTGTCAGATAAATGACTAAAATGTGAATATAATTGCACTACAGAAAATTCTTGCAATCTACCAGCTGAATGAGCACCGAATGCAGTTAGGTTGTTTATCACTTGTAGATTTTACATAATTTGCTCTAGCAACAACTGTTTAATGTTTTCAGCTGATCTACTTTATTGTATGCATTTGAGTGAAGCACAGTTCACGCAATAAATGTGACCTTTGAAGTACCGTACTTTGTAGCAAGGAGATAACATTGCCAATTTGTGACTGATTAAAGGCAGGGTTAGATAAAACAAATATTTTTGGTAGACATTGCACTCAAGAAAATGATGAATTGTGGAGATTTAGTGTAACAATGACCTGCATTTGACCACATTAACCTATACATGAGTCTCGCTAACACATTAGATAACACGTTAGATAACACATTAGGGAAGTGATCCGCGATAGGCGAAACGGCATCACTGGACACCCCACCCGCATTTGTTATTGTTATTGTTTTGAGGAAATGAGCATCCAGCATCGTGGTAAAAGTACATCGTTGTACATACTCTGCAGTTCTCTGGCGTGTGCAATGATATCCGAGGGGAAAACAATTCGTTGTTTGAAGTCACGTCTTTGTTGTTGTAATATCGCAAACGGATGTGGCAGTTTCACCGCTGGATTCCAGCTTTAAGTACACATGAAACCCACGTAAAGTCATCACAAACAACGTCCACTGATCAACACGTGACCATTCAAAACAGTAAACAGTATGACAAAATCATGACTCATGAAGTATGCAATCAGTAACCATAGCTACTAACTTACACTGAAGAAACATGCATACCCTACTGTCACAAACTCTTATGAAATAATTATGACAGCCTCTGTCAAGTCAAATGTTATCTAAAGCAATCTGTGGTTAACACTACATGCTAATGTCTCCGTCTTGTCTAGATAGGCCCTGGTTCTGTGTAAAGGAGGTGATCGATGGGCCATCCCCAGAATGACAGCTTCTCTCTGGACCTTTCCCAGCCAGACGTCTGGGTCTGGGACACAGAACCTAAGGCAATGGCGGGTGAGTGAATCACATAGGTGACACACTCATATAAATCAAGTGCTATATTTCCACGTGAAAATGGCCTAGAATGCACCTTGGAGTATTGCTCCATTGTTTGTGTTGGTTAATTCATTCTTCTTGGTTAAACTGAATTGAAATTGTTGACTTACAGTACAGTATTATATGTATTATATGTAGTGTAATGAATACCTGATCCAAAGTATGTTGAAGTTAAATCTCTCTATCATAAATTGCTCACCATAAAAGATGAACGACAGGGACATTTCTGAGAGTGGTTTCCATTAGCCCTGAAGACAATGTCTGAATTTGCAGTGCAATCAATAATTGAAAAACTAAGAACTTCAGCTATTTTAATATGAGTCAGTCTGGCAGCGCACTCACCGCCTGAGATTTGGAAGTCACCAAGCTCTCTGAGAAGAATAGAAGATACATTACACAACTTGTATTTCTCATTTGAACTATCTGGAAAATAGAGAGGACTGGTAGTATGGATTAGTGTTTGGGCAGTTTACAGTCCGGTATCTACAGTGTATTAAAGCCATAGTTCACGCCTATTGTTCAATTGTGCACATTTCTGGAAAACAGATGGAAGAGGACTGGTGTGGAAGAGTAAATTTGATTTTTAATCTTATATGACCTGTTACACAGGTCATCCTGTTCCTCGTCTTGTCTTTAAGGTTGTTCTGTTCCCTGATATGTAATATAACCAGTCTGTTTTAGAACTGTTTCTAAACTGCCCTGTTCTAATTTCCTGTCAATCTTTCATGGTTCTTGTTATTCAAGGATGTGTGGGGGAGTGGCGATGTCCTTGATATGATTGGTCTTTCTCAAGGTCTACTATCTGTGGTGATAAGCAGAAGTACCGGACTCATTTGAAGGGCATGTGAAACACCCCATCCATCCTTGGTCTGTATAAAATGTCTGTGGAGAACAAATAGCGAGTCAAATTGGTTTTCCCTTGCATGCATACTCGTAATAAAGCTTTTTTTACATTGAGATTGGACTGCCTTTGAGTGGTTTTTCCACCACACTGGTTACAGTCTACAGCTTCTGTATGGTTACTTTGCTATATGTTGCAAAATGCTTGGCCCTGGCCATTAGGAGCTCTTGTCCACATGTGCTAGGCCTAATCTGGGTCCATTTCCCCAGGGACATTTTGGATAAACTGTAGACATGTGATCATCCCTTCCTCCACATCAGTCTACCAGCTTTGCTCTCTTCCTTTATTTCACTCACTCTTTCTCTCCCTAACTCTTTTTCCCCACCTGTCTTCTCACACAGCCGCCCAGGTCTTCATTTGGCTAGCGCTTCTGTTGGCCTTTGGCCTGCAGTTCTACCTAGCTGTGTTCTGCCTGCTGAAGTGCTGGAGTTTTGACACGAGGCTAAAGCAGGCTCTTAAAAACCTGCCCTCTACAGGGAAGCTCCTCACAACAGGTAGGCCTATTCCAGGGATGTTGCATTGACACAGTGCAGTGATCCATGAACTGACCAAGGCAAGTATGTAGTTTGACAAAAACTTGTTTTTGCTTTATCAAATCCACTGAACACTTTCGATCTCCCTACATTCTGAAATCAAAAGTTAAGCAGGTTGAAATGCGACCTTTCATTTGAATAAACAGGAGGCAATGTTAATAACACCTGTATTCCATATGTTTCAGTCCCTTCCTCCATCATTCAACTCCCAGAGGACTTGAAGAGTGTGAAACCACCGGCTTACTGTCGTTATGAAGTAGTGGCTGAATCCTCCCTGCCTAGACCCTGCTGCTATGACGATGAGGAGMCTGGGCCCTGCACTAACMCTCCCTATACACCRTTTGCCTGGGATCTTGTGCAATGCTGAGGAGYACCKTGTAACACTTCACTGTAAATACTGWKACTTAAATATAGTGWYCATGGAATGCTGARCCATWAAACTGTTGAGTYAGTTAKTTCTTAAACTTTATTTTWCAATAAAATGAGATMTGTTTTAAATTGAACCTATAYTATTTATACTAAATGATAACTCACCCCACACAGCCATGAATACAGCAAAGAAAACTGTTGCTCCGTTGTCAAAAAGATGGGTGACCTAAAGCCAAGAAACAGAGCAATTGCTTAGAGAAATGATTTCAGAAAACATGAATTCAGTACAAACACACACAGTAGTCACATTTGTATATAAAGATTACAAAGGAGGGCTGTTCGTTAGACATTTTCCAGAGCAAGCTCAAAAAGTAGTCCCGTGTAGCTCAGTTGGTAGAGCATGACGTTTGAAACGCCAGGGTTGTGGGTTCGTTTCCCATGAGGGACCAGTATGAAAATGTATGCATTCACTACTGCAAGTCACTCTGGATAAGAGCGTCTGCTAAATGACAAAAATCTAAAGTAAAAAGATTACCTTGCTAAATGTGTTACACTTATGTTACTGTGGCATAGCTCTGGAGTAAATGTTTGTCAAAAAAATTGCAATATTTTTCTAAAAAGTATAGGACAAAATCCCTGTTCCTGGAGAGCTGCAGTGTACGCAGGCTTTTGTTTCAGCCCAGCTCTAACGCAAAATAGCTGTGGTCTAATTTTATGACCATCATTAGATAATCATTTGAATCACACCCAGTGGCTCTCCAGGATCAGAATTAGCCACAACTGCCCTGATGTTTGTCAGCAMTGCTCAGTCTGGGGCAAACGTTTAACATACTCTACATGGTAGTACGGAAGTCACCTTGGCATAGATGCAGCTGTCTGAGAGTCTCAGGTAGGGGCAGTACTCGTCACATATGGGGCACATGATGATGTCAGTGGCCTGGCAGATTTCTTTACTGGAGAATCACAGACAACTTTTAGCCTGGTTCCATTCACTCATCAATTCTTAATGCATTTATCAGCCTGTGTCAGTGCTGCCACACGACTAAGGCATTGATAGCATTGGTAATAGACTTCTACCAGACTAAGGCCAAATTTACACTAGTGTAAAGCATGCGTCTGTTTGGTATTTTTTCTAGTGGAAGAACACAAGACCAAACATAGTGAAGGATAAAATATGTATAAAATACTAAGGTAAAAACAATGAGGTAAAACCTAATTGAAGAAGACCAATGAGTATTAGGTGAGCTCACATTACCTGACCTGGCAGTGGTCTAGGGTGAACCAGCCGTAGAGGAAGACCATGAGCCCAACCAGCGCCGCAGGGAACAGCATCCCAGTGTACCAACCCAGCCAGGCAAAATAGAGACCAATTTTCTCACCGAAGTACCGCCTGACAACACCGCCAGGAGACAAACGCCAACAAACAGGTCATTATGTACCACCATTGCAATGATGTTGTGGCTTCATACGATTTTTAATGATCTAGTAAATTCACTCGTTCATTGATTAATTCATGTGGCTTTAATACATGTGGCTTGTGAAGTTGTATTGCTTGCAGGATCTAGGGACAACCTGCAAGGTGCAGATAATACATTGTATTAGACCTGTGATGTCCATATAGAGCAGGAGTATTAACACAGTGTTGTACCTTATGAGGTCCAGTGGCTGGTACTTGTACCACACACCCCACCAGGCCCAGCATTCATACAGCAAGTGTCTGTGGTTCTCTGCCCCATGCGTRCGGATGGAGTTCTTACTTCTGTAGCTCCCCTGTTCACACACACACGTAATGTACCATCATAACTACAGATGTAGGACCTTAATTTGATCACTCTTTTGTTGCTGACAGGAAATGCAAACTTGTAGTGTATTTGAGTTTTAAAAATGCTTCAAAATGTGTCATTTCCACTTTGAAATATCAGACTTGATTTGCCCTAACGAAAAATGTATCAACCCCTACAAAAAAGTCCATTAATTATAAACCACATAATAATTCACATTCCTGGTTGCCGCAGGATTATTTTCCTGCTGTAGCGAACTGTCTCAAATGAAGATCCGACAAGTGATATTTCTCTTCCAAGTCAATGTGTGAAGTGTCAGTGCATTACCTCATGAAGGGGAAAAGCTGCCTCGTATGAACTATTGCTCAAAAGACGATTCAGCCCTGGAGCATAAACAAGAACATGAAGACACCGTCAAACCCTCTACACACCAGAGACATGCTGTATCTCAAACYTGGAACACATCTAGCAGTGGACTTGTACTACTTGGAGAGGCACCAGGTAACCTAGCGGTTAGTAGCATTGGGCCAGTAACTGAAAGGTCGCTGATTCGAATCTCTGAGCCGACTAGGTGAAAAATCTGTCAATGTACCCTTGAACAAGGCACTTAACCCTAATTGCTCCTGTAAATCACCCTGGATAAGAGCGTCTGCTAAATGACTACAATGTAAATGTATTATCCAGAGGCCATTTGTAACTGTGTTAGACGACGATGACAATCTCACCCATTTTGTCTTTGCCCTCCTCATATTTGACRCTTTGCAAGATATGATGGACGATGCGACTCCTGGTAGCGTTGTTGAAGAACGTGTCTTTGTTGTGAATGGTGAAACTGTAACATAATATAGATACAGAAAAGGATCCTAGATCATATTTCTTCTAGATCATTCCATTTATTGAGCTTTTGAAAAGCACACCATTTTGGCCTGATGTCATCTCAGTGCAWTCTATATCATTTTGCCTCGACGGGCGCTTGTGAGCCCCCCAAAAAGGGCCCTAAAATTGGACCACACCCACAAGGAAATTTTGTTCATTTGTTTACATTGCAAAAATGTGGTACCCTAAAACTAAGACTTGTGGTTTAAAGATGGAAGACATTGATTCATCTTCACCTTTGTGTTAGCAAGGAAAAAACATATACCAACCTGGTGGTGGACACACACACACACACTCACTGATGTATTCTGGAGCGACTGAAGGGGGCGGTAAAGCTTTCATTCTCCTCCAGGTCAGGAAGGGTGTTGTTGTCAAATTTCATGGGTTTGCGAGGCAGCCATCCTCGAAATCTGTTGATTCTCTTCTCCATCCTGGATGGTGACAGAAAACCCAAAACCACATCAAACATAGCCAGAGACCATTAACATTAGGGTTGTGCCCCAAAATTCAACCAATAAATCAATTCGCACTCACCTACTCATGAACTTGTACCGTCGATGCATGTAATAGATTTTCCTCCTGAAAACCCCCACAACATTATCAACTATTAAACTATTAAAAATCTCAGTGCATTAATGCATTGCAGTGGCCTGGGCGGTCTAGCAGTCTAGGTCACTTATGCCTCGGGAACACACGGTGCTCGCATGTGTTAGAATCTGACCCCTCTAGAGCCCCCTCACCATTCTATCTTATAAAAGTGCATTGCAAATAACTGTAGATTCATAGTGAGTGAGTGAGAGAGTGAGTGAGTGAGTGAGTGAGTGAGTGAGTGAGTGAGTGAGTGAGTGAGTGAGTGAGTGAGTGAGTGAGAGACTGAGTGAGAGAGAGAGACAGAGAGACAGAGAGACAGAGAGACAGAGAGACAGAGAGAGACAGGCAGTGTGTGTGGTGGGAACCTGTTTGTCGATGTGATTTATGTGTGTGAGTGTCTGGAACTACAGAGGCTGTGTGTTCGTCTCCCCACCTGAACGGCATCCGAATGTTCATAAGCTCTGCGTAGCGACACAGCACCTCCCAGGGAGCATGCAGCTTCAGGAAGATCACATCACTGTTGCACACAGACAACTGTTGGAGGGGAAAAGACCCAGTATTAGAAGTATTATGTCCTGTTGATACTATTTCTTAGAAGAGTTTCTTAGCACATAAATACATTTAAATAATATAAAATCTAATGTTTTAAATTAAAATGTTTCTATTCTAAATCATGTTGCCACACATGTATCCAGCTTCAGTAGAGAGGTTTATGGATTTCACAACTGGACATAAAGAGGAAAGGGACAGTTTAAATATTGATTTTCTTTTCTCTCTCATCATTTCCTGTGACATCAATTTCCTGTGACTGATCTCAGAACAGTTGACAGGCATTCGCTGTCATGGCTGCGGAAAAGTTTTTACTAGGATCTTTAAAAGATAACAAACTATGTGTGTTTGATTTCTTCAAAATCCCAGTAGCACAGTTATATTTCTCTTTTTTTTCTACCATGTTATTGACTTGTTTATTGTTTACTCCATGTGTAACTCTGTGTTGTCTGTTCACACTGCTATGCTTTATCTTGGCCAGGTCGCAGTTGCAAATGAGAACTTGTTCTCAACTAGCCTACCTGGTTAAATAAAGGTGAAATAAAATAAAAATAAAAATAAATATAGTCAGTACTGCATTTTCGGATAATTTCCAGAAGAATTCTACCTTGCATCTTGTTGTCATCATAAGCAGTCTGACTAAAAGAAAAAGCTACCCTCGCAGGACCTAAAAATAACAAAGCATCTCCATGCAGGAGAGAAGCAAATTATGATGTTAAAAGAGAGAAGAAGAGGCATAGTCTCTTTGAATGCTCCACATGATGACCTTGATGTTACTGCGTCAGCACACTAGGCGTCAGCCACTCAGACACATGCAAAAGCACACACACGCGCACACACTCAGCACAATTGCTTCCCTGCTCCTTCTAAACAGGATTGAGGGTGAAACTTGCCATCAGCACATTTGCGTTGGTTTATGAGTGACAGGCAGAGCTTCAGTGACTACTGTAATACTGTCATACTATAATATACTGTTACTGTAATACTATGTTACTGTAATACTATAATATACTGTAATACTCAGTAGTACTCGCCTCCTTCTCCATCTGCAAGCCCTCGGCCCGGATGTTGCGCTCAAATATTTCCCTCTTCTCCGACTGCGGACCAGACTTCCTGTAAACCAGGATGTAGTCGATGTGGCACTTGCCATCGCTGAAGCACAAGCCACTAGGACTAGTTTCGACTGGGAGAGAAACAGAGGGAGGGAGTAACCACTATAAGGTTTTGACCAAAGTGACTTTATATATTTTACCATTAGCAGCATAACATTTAATAGAGCGGTTAGCTAAAGTGCTTTGCTCATAAGATAATCTAATGCCCTTCAAGGTTATATTTACATTTCATTTACATTTAAGTCATTAGCAGACGCTCTTATCCAGAGCGACTACAAATGGTGCATTCACCTTATGATATCCAGTAGACACCACTTTACAATAGTGCATCTAACTCTTTTAGAGGAGGGGGGGGTTAGAAGGATTACTTTATCCTATCCTAGGTATTCCTAAAGAGGTGGGTTTCAGGTGTCTCCGGAAGTGGTGATTGACTCGCTGACCTGACGTCGTGAGGGAGTTTGTTCCACCATTGGGGTGCCAGAGCAGCGAACAGTTTTGACTGGGCGAGCGGAACTGTACTTCCTCAGAGGTAGGGAGGCGAGCAGGCCAGAGGTGGATGAACGCAGTGCCCTTGTTTGGGTGTAGGCCTGATCAGAGCCTGAAGGTACGGAGGTGCCGTTCCCCTCACAGCTCCGTAGGCAAGCACCATGGTCTTGTGCGATGCGAGCTTCAACTGGAAGCCAGTGGAGAGAGCGGAGAGAGCGGGGTGACGTGAGAGAACTTGGGAAGGTTAACACCAGACGGGCTGCGGCGTTCTGGATGAGTTGTAGGGGTTTAATAGCACAGGCAGGGAGCCCAGCCAACAGCGATTGAGTAGTCAGACGGGAGATGAGACAAGTGTGGATTAGGACCTCGCTGCTTCTGTGAGCAGGTCGTACTCTGCGAATGTGTAGAGCAGAACTACAGGAACGGGTCACCGCCTTGATGTGAGTTGAGACGACAGGTGTTGTCCAGGATCACGCAAGGTGCTAGACTGCGAGGAGGAGACACAATGGAGTGGTGTTCAAGCGTGATGGCGAGATCATGGAACGGCAGTCTCCCCGGAGAGGAGAGGAGCAGCTCCCGGGTCTGCCGAGGTTCAGCATTGAGTGGGATCCGTCATCACACTGATGATCGCCAGACATGCAGAGAATGCGATTGCCACTGGTTCAGAGGGGGGAAAGGAGAATAGTAATTGTGTGTCGTCTGCATAGCAATGATAGGAGAGACCATGTGAGGATATGACAGAGCCAAGTGACTTGGTGTATAGCGAGAATAGGAGAGGGCCTAGAACAGAGCCTGGGGACACCAGTGGTGAGAGCACGTGGTGCGGAGCAGATTCTCGCCACGCCACCTGGTAGGGACGACCTGTCAGGTGGACGCAATCCAAGCGTGGGCCGCGCCGGAGATGCCAGCTCGGAGAGGTGGAGAGGAGGATCTGATGGTTCACAGTATACAAAGGCAGCCGATAGGTCTAGAAGATGAGAGCAGAGGAGAGAGTTTAGCTTTAGCAGTGCGAGCGCCTCCGTGACACAGAGAAGAGCAGTCTCAGTTGAATGATAGTCTTGAAACCTGACTGATTTGGATCAAGAAGGCATTCTGAGAGAGATAGCAGGAGAGCTGGCCAAGGAGGCACGTTCAAGAGTTTTGGAGAGAAAAGAAAGAAGGGAACTGGTCTGTAGTTTGTTGACATCGGAGGGATCGAGTGTAGGTTTTTTCAGAAGGGGTGCAACTCTCCTCTCTTGAAGACGGAAGGGAGTCCAGAGCGGTCAAGGATGAGTTGATGAGCGAGGTGAGGTAAGGGAGAAGGTCTCCGGAAATGGTCTGGAGAAGAAGGAGAGGGATAAGGTCAAGCGGGCAGGTTGTTGGGCGGCCGGCGTCACACAGAGATTTCATCTGGAGAGAGAGGGGAAAGAGGTCAAAGCACAGGGTAGGGCAGTGGAGCAGAACCAGCAGTGTCGTTTGACTTAGCAAACGAGGATTCGGATGTCTTCGACCTTCTTTTCAAAATGTGTTGACGAAGTCCGAAGAGGGAGGAGGGAGGGAGAGGGGGGAGGATTAGCAGGAGGAGGAGAAGGTGGCAAAGAGCTTCCCTAGGGTTAGAGGCAGATGCTTGGAATTTAGAGTGGTAGAAAGTGGCTTTAGCAGCAGAGACAAGAAGAGGAGAATGTAGAGAGGAGGGAGTGAAAGGATGCCAGGTCCGCAGGGAGGCGATTTTCCTCCATTTCCGTCGGCTCCCGGAGCCCTGTTCGTGAGCTGCACAGTGAGTCGTCGAGCCAGACAGGAGGGGAGACCGGAGCCGGCCTGGAGGATAGGGACATAGACGAGTCAAAGGATGCAGAGAGGGAGAGAGGAGGTTGAGGAGGCAGAATCAGGAGATAGGTTGGTTTGAGCAGAGGAAAGAGAAGGATGGAAGAGGAGGAGTAGCGGGGAGAGAGAGCGAAGGTTGGGACGGCGCGATACATGCGAGTAGGGCAGTGTGGAAGTGTTGGATGAGAGCGAGAGGGAAGGATACAAGGTAGTGTCGGAACTTGGAGGGTGTGCAATGAGATATTGGAAGAACAGCATCTAGTAAAGATGAGGTCAAGCGTATGCCTGCCTGTGAGTGGGGGGAAGGTGAGAGGTGAGGTCAAAAGAGAGAGGATTGGAAGAAGGAGGCAGAGAGGAATGAGTCAAAGGTAGACGTGGGGAGGTATCAAGACTATACCTATACTATATACAGTGGGAGAACAAGTATTTGATACACTGCCGATTGCAGGTTTTCCCTATACAAGCATGTAGAGGTCTGTAATTTTATATCTAGGTACACTCTCAACTATGAGAGACGGAATCTAAAACAAAATCCAGAAAATCACATGTTAGATTTTTAAGTAATTAATTTGCATTTTATTGCATGACATAAGTATGTTGTACATCAGAAAAGCAGAACTTAATATTTGGTACAGAACTTCGTTGCAATTACAGAGATCAAGACTTTCCTGTAGTCTGACTAGGTTTGCACACACTGCAGCAGGGATTTTGCGCACCCTCCATACAGATCTTCTCCAGATCCTTCAGGTTTCGGGGCTGTCGCTGGGACAATACGGACTTTCAGCTCCCTCCAAAGATTTCTATTTGGGTTCAGGTCTGGAGACTGGTCAGGCCACTCCAGGACTGAGATGCTTCTTAGGACCACTCCTTGTGTCCAGTGTGTGTCCGTCGTGTCGTTGTCGCTGGAAACCAGCCACACCCCATCTTCAATGCTTCTTACGAGGGAAGGAGGTGTTGTTGGCCAAGATCTCGCGATACATGGCCCCATCCATCTCCTCAATACGGTGCAGTCGTCCTCCTTTGCAGAAAAGCATCCCAAAGAATGATGTTCCCACTCATGCTTTCAGGTTGGGATGGTGTTCTTTGGGTTGTACTCATACTTCTTTTCTCCAAAACACGCGCGAGTGGATGTAGACCAATAGCTCATATTTTTGTCTCAATCATACACATGATTCGTCGCATTCTCCTGATCATCGCGAGTATGGGTTTCCCTCTGGCAAACTTGCTCACGCGACAGAGCCTGGACAATGCGCTGGCTGAAAGGGCTGCTGCAGCGCATCTGGATTTATCCATGAGGCGGTGCTGTTATACTGGTTTCTGTGGATGACTGTGGCCCAGTTCTTCAGGAGAGTGACAGTCTGCGTGTGTTGCTGATCCTCACTTCCTCAGATCATGAGCTGCCACGATGGAATGCTTGCATGGAGCCACAGACGAAGGGATTGAACGCGCATTGATTCCAAGTTTCTGTCTAATAAGTCTGGCCAGCATTGTTATCTCACAGCTGCTTGCCGATTGTCCTAGCCCTATGCCAGCCCTTTGGCAGTCTTACAGTTGTTAGTCTCCTGGACATGTGCAAGACAGCATCCGGTCTTGGCCATTGTGGAGGGTTGGATCTGTTGATTGAGTGTGTGGAAGGGTCTGTTATCGACAGTGTAACTGATCAAAGCAGGTGCAGTTAATACAGGTATGGAGTGGAGACAAGGAGGCTTCTGAAAGAAAAACTACAGTGTCGTGAGAGCTGGAATTTCTACTGGTTTGGTCGGTATCAAATACTTATGTCAGCCCAATATAAATGCAATTCATTATTTATAAAAATCATACATGTGATTCCGGATTTTGTTGTTAGATTCCGTCTCCAGCAGTTGAAGGTGTACTTGATAAAGATGACGAGACTCTACAGCTTGTAGTAAGGAGAAACCTGCAAAATCGCGTGATCACAAAGACGTTGTTCTCCACTGACTATATCATAACTACGAGTAAGAACCAATGAGCTCACCCAAGAGAGAGAGAACAGTCTTATCAGATCCCCAAGGAGGATAAGAATAACACTGGCAGCACCAGCTTCAACCCACATCGACTAGGCTGCTTATGACACACCTGTAATTGACCTACCTCTGGTGCCGGGTCAGTCCTGGTGTTGTCGTCCAGGATGCTACTGGTCCCGGGTCAGAGGGTCGAGTCGCTCTTTTGAACGGAGTCTCAGCCCCCAAACTCTCCATTAACAACTTCACATCCTTCAAAACTGACAGAACATCAGCAGAAAACCCAGCGTCATTGTCAAACTCAATCATAGTTGTTGATTCTGTGGACACCTAGAATTTAACTCATAACTCACTTTAAAATCAAAACAAAAAATTATAAGTGCATGACTAACTCAGATTTCAACTTCACAAAAGTTTTTTTGTCTCATAAAATTGCTCTTTAAAAAGATGCTGCACAACAGTACATATGGTAATGTTATTTGGTTGAGGTACCCTTAGGAGGTGCCAAATGGCTTACCGGGGGTGGCACGCTGTTCTGTGTGCTGGGGGAATCCGGGGCCCCAGCCAAGGACCCTCCATTCTGATTGGCGACCTGTTGTGGGGGAAGGAGAATACGCAGCCTCAACCCCGAGGGCCGGGGACGCAGAACTCGCGTCTGTGGGGGCTCTGCCATTGGAGCTCAGCCCCATGTAGAGAGAAACTCACACCTGGGAGAGAGATACAGAGAGAGACAGAGAGAGAAAGAGAGAGAAAGAGAGAGAGAGAGACAGAGAAGAGACAGTGAGAGGAGAGAAAGGGAGAGCGAGACGTCGAGAGCAGAAAGAGACAGTGCTAAGGAGAAGCGTGAGAGGTAGACAGGAGAGAGACAGAGAGAAGAGACATGTGAGAGAGAGAGACATGTGCAGAGAGACAGTGAGCAGAGCGACGAGCGAAGAAGAGACAGTGGAGAGGCAGAGAGACAGTTGAGAGCGCAGACAGTGTGAGAGAGAAGGATCAGTGAGAGAGTAAGAGACAGGTGAGTGAGAGGACAGTGAGAGCGACCAGTGAGAGAGAGACGTGAGAGAGCATGAAGAGAGACTGTGAAGGACACAGTGGAGACAAGTGAGAGAGAGACAGTGAGAGACAGACAGTGAGAGAGAGACAGTGAGAGCGAGATAGTGAGAGACAGTGAGAGAGAAAGAGACAGTGTGAGAGAGAGAGAGAGAGTCAGAGAAAGACAGTGAGAGACAGAGAGGAGAGGGAGAGAATTCATCATATAATCAACCATCAGTGAAGTCTGAGGCCCCACATTTAGTGGAAAACAGAGATGACAGAAAAGAGGGTGAAAGGTATTATCAGAGCTCAGTAAATAAAGTAAAATAAAACCCACATAGTTAAATAAAGGTTCAATAAAATAAAAATAACCTAACAGTAAGGGAGCTGGAACATTTACGTTGTAACGTTTGAGACCTTATCAAACCTTCAGGAGACATCCTCTGTTGGTTAGGAAATGGGAGATGGGTGAATCCAGAGCCTTATATAGTAGGGCTGGGAATTGCCAGGGAGTTCACGATACGATGTTATCATCTCGATACTTAGGTGCCGACATGATAATGTATGGCGAATCTCACAATTCTATATGTATGGTGATTCTATATGCATTGTGATTCTATATGTATTGTCATTCTATATGCATTGTGATTCTATATGTATTGTGATTCTATATGCGATTCGATACTGTGATTTGATTGCGATTCGATACTGTGATTTGATTGTGATTCGATACTGTGATTCTATATGCGATTCGATACTGTGATTTGATTGTGATTCGATACTGTGATTTGATTGTGATTCGATGTTTCAAACATATTGCTCACCATATGTCTGCTGCAGAGAGACGAGCGCCAGCCATGACAAAACTAGTTTTGATCAGTCAGGGAAATAAAAGTGCTGAAACCATGTTGGCTTACTGTTTAAAAAGAAGAGGAGGTAAATACCAGAGTTTTGGCACAGGTTGGCCCACAGCCGATAGCGTTAGCTAACGCTACCTGTAGTAGCAATTAAAAAAATAATACTTTGTGTCAAATATTGATATAATATTGTCCCAAAATAATACACGTCCCCCCCCCCATCACTATTATACAGACATGCAAATCATGAGTAAGCTTTACAGTGGCCCCAAAGAAGATGTAGAGATATATCTATCTCTATACAGTCGGGTCTGAAATGATTGACACCCTTAATAAAGATGAGCAAAAAAGACTGTGTAAAATAAATAATACAAACACTCAGCTATATTGTTTGCACATTTTTGTTGTTGATACTAATGCAATTGATCAGAGAAATACTTTGTGTGCCCTGAAGTGATCCTGTGCGCCCACTGAGATGTGCCATTATCTAACATGGCCTAGTGAGTAGGCTAACAACAACCCCTCTGAAGAGGTCTGTGACCCACTCTTCCATCTGACGAGCCTGGGCTCTGGGGAAGGTCGTCGCTGGTCTGAATGCTGAATTTCCCTTTGTGACAGCTCCGCGACTCAGCAGAATATTTCGGAATATTTCGGAATATTTCTGCTGAGCCCCAGACATAGGAGTGCGAGGGAGAACGCTCAACGCTCACGCCCTTCCCGCAGTGGCTGAGGTATTGAAATAACAGCAGGTAATAAAACCACCATGAACTCTTTCTTCCTGGATGAAATCGATGGGCGGGTTCCCTCAATGACTTCAGTTGTAATAAACGTTTCACTCAGCCATCAGCTGCTAGGAGGTATTTTATAGCGTGAGTAGAGGTTACTGCAGCCCCAAAGGAGATGTGAGTGATAAAAGCTAGGGCACTATAGAAATCGAATGATTCCATCACATTTGAAAGAGCTGTCTAACGCAGCTCTGCCGGTCTGAATTGACACATCAAAGCATATCATTTGCACACTTTAAAATTCCATCTGTGCCCATCAAAATCCAAATGACCTGCTACTTCCAAACACGAGGTCTATATCGTGCTGTTACCACGACTACCACAGTACCCTCTAAATTCAAGATTAAGCATAAGTCACAACATTGAGAAAACCACTTTACATTTAAGATATACTTTACAGGATTTATATTAACTAGTCAGTAGATTAGACCCTGGAAAATTATAAATATTGAACATGACAAGATGATTGGCCTACTAATAGACCATTAGGTTGATCCATGTTGGATGATAAGATATGATATAAGCATAGAAGCCTAGGTGTCCATAGAGAAACATAAAGCCAATCAATAATTAACAACAGTGGTTTTGTTGCCTCTGAGTGACCACTGGGCAGCAGCACACACACATTTTAGTCATTTAGAAGATGCTCTTATCCAGAAAAACTTACAGTAGTTAGAGCATACATTTTGAATACTTTTCCCATTCTGGTCCCCCATGGGAATCAAACCCACAACCCTGGCGTTGCAAGCGCCAAGCTCTACCAAGTGAGCCACACACACACGCACACACCCACACACAACTTGTTTAGAGACACTGAAAGCACAAAACCCAAACTGATTTACACAGAGTCAGACAGTCACAGAGCAGAGTCAATGAGCATATCGGCCACAATCCTGACCCAAGGTACACACACAAAATGCCAATTGTCATCAATCCATGCCATAAGAGTGGAGGCCAAGTTGGTGCTAGCATGTTACTATGCTAGCTATCTCAGGAGGATGTTCAGGCTAAGCTAGTTGGTTTAAAGTAGTTTTCCACACAGAACCATTGTACAGTCACAAAACACATACTTCTCCTTTTCACTGAATAGTAGTATCAGAAACTTCTGATTGATAATAAGAAGTACATCACATTCAGGTGTGATGCATCACATCAACAGCTAATTACAGAACAAATAGAGTGGCTCGTGGGAAAAGTCTAAATGGGATCCTTGGGATTTCCCAACTCTGAAGATACCCCATTGAAGTTGAAATTTTAAACGGTTAATGGTTAGAGTAAGGGCAGGGAAGTTCCAAGGATCCCAGATAGCACCAACAGTGGCTCATGGCCTCTGCACATGAACAGGTAGCAGTCTTACTGTTATTAAGTTATTGGCACGTTATTATGAGTGTTATTAAGTTAGTGATCGAGTCTCCCACATGGAGGGAAAAATAGGTTTTATTCCTCCAGGAATGGGGAACATTACCAAGATGCAATGGAGTTAGCAGACAGCAAAGCAAAGTATTAAGTTACATTCAGTGGATGTAATGAAATTACACTCAGGAAATGTAACATGGGACTAAAGTGATTCTTAGGTGACATTATTTGCTAATCTGTGAGTAAAGCTGCACCATTTAGCTAACATGATTAAGCTACAGTGGCGACAAACATGGTCTCTTTTTGTTTTCTTGAGTGAGGCAGCTCCAAAATGTAGGTGTTTCAGCCTAGGTCAGTGCTTTCTGTGGTGGTGGGGCGAGCCAGCAGAAAATAGGAGCATTTCGCCGTGATTGGCTCAGTGTTCAATCACTCATGGGGACACTACGTCATCGCCAAGTTTAGGTCCATAGTAAGAGTAGACATCCAAAATTTCAGCCCTTAGGGTCCTGCCATAGAGTTATATTACAAGTCTCAAGATCATTGGCCACAGATAAAATGACGTCAAATCACGTTATATGTACAGTAGTTTTGATTGGACTGATCATGATTGGACTGATCATCATCTTACTTTGAAAGTCTTAGCTAGCAAGTCAGCCCCATGAATCAAGTCAACAATCTCCTGGCAAATCATTTTTAATCGTTGTCATATGAAGAGAAATAATGAAGAGAAATTATAGATAAAACGAATCAGTGCTCATCGGCCATTGGACATAAAGATTACACAACAAGTTGGAAATCGCAAATTCAACAATGAGTGGTTTGTAAGAAATCAGTGGCTGACTGCAACATTGCAAAGCAACCCCTAGCCTGCTATTCAATGGAGTGGCTGTGTTTTTTTTCCAGAGTTCCCACCATAAATCCAGAGAATGCCAGACTTTGATGACAAAATTTGCCCACAAAGGACCGCCGCGCCACCTTCACAAGGTGAGTCCAAAAATGTTTTGTATGCTGCTGCATAAATTATGTAATATGCAAGGGAGATATGTATACTGTAGCTAAGAACGTAATACTAAGTGTATGTTGTGTAGTAAGCTGTTAGTAGCCCATGTCCCTCACCCTAATCACTTGGTTAATTTTCACCAACACGGTATTGTAAACACATCGTTTGTGGCAGGTGTGTGGTTATTTGCTAACTTTTTTGTACAGTTTTGACAGTGCTACTGATAGTAGTGGTGGCGCTTGGCTTGCACATGCAAATTCAGCACACACAACATTCTGTAATAAAATTGTGTTATTTGACGTGTCAAATGAAAAGCTTATTTAATGCGTCAAATAGTGTTATATGACGTGTATATTTTTTGACACGCAAAGACCCAAACGGCGTTCAATGTGCCTCACCCTAATAATTTGGTCTATTTTCACCTCTTAATTTTGCCTACTGTGCACAGTAGAGAAATGTAATAATTTAATATTTGTCATGTCCTGACCATAGAGAGCATTTATTTTCTATGGTAGAGTAGGTCAGGGCGTCACTAGGGATTGTTCTAGTTTATATTTTCTATGTGGGGTTCTAGGTTTATTTTCTATGTTTGTGATTTGTATGATTCCCAATTAGAGGCAGCTGGTAATCGTTGTCTCTAATTGGGGATCATACTTAAGTAGCATTTTTTCCACCTGTGGGCTATGGGATATTGTTTATGTTTAGTTGCCTGTGAGCACTGCACTGTCGTCACGGTTCGTTTATTCTTTATTGTTTTGGTTTTTTCTAAGTTTCACTTTCTCTAATGAAATATGTGGAATTCTACGTACGCTGCGCCTTGGTCCGACCATTATTACGAACAACGTGACAATATTGTAAGAGCTTTCATTGTCTATGTGCCCCCTTTATTTATCCTACGGTTCTGACTTGTTGTACAGGGAGTACACTGTAAGAACGGCCCATGTTCTGAATTCTGTCGCTGTACATTTCAAAAGTGCTGAACAAATAGTTATATTGACTACGTCCGTCATCGCTCGCTCATTGATGTCTTAATCGAAATTACGGATTGCCTCTTATCCGCTTGTTGTCCTCTTATGCCATAGTTTGTACAACTCAATTGTCAGTAGAAACCACATTTGTTTAAGCAAGTCATCCATATCAGCTATGTTTTTTTTAAATGGCAGAAAATGAGGCTGAGTTAACTTTCTTCGCTGCCAGACAAGGCTCCGCTGAAAGCCAGGTGTAGCAGTGGTAAGGTGTTGGGACTGCTGTTGGGACTCTGCTGTTGGGACAGCTTTATGTAGGCCCTAACAGTTTGTGGGCACCGTTTGTCACCGTTACAGTGCAATTAATGTATTGTTTAGTGTTGTGTTGTGTAGTGGCTTTTCTGGCATGCATC
Source organism: Salvelinus sp. IW2-2015 (assembly GCF_002910315.2). Taxonomy (NCBI): domain Eukaryota; kingdom Metazoa; phylum Chordata; class Actinopteri; order Salmoniformes; family Salmonidae; genus Salvelinus; species Salvelinus sp. IW2-2015. Next base: position 222,557 of record NW_019942602.1, on the reverse strand, counting down.
CCACATTTTGTTTTGTTTGCCCCACCAAGATTTACCTGCTAAAATCGCCACTGTTTAGCTAACATGATTTAGCCTGGCTCACAATTCACAGCAAATTTTATTGGTCACATACACATATTTAGCAGATGTTATTGTGGGTGTAGCGAAATGCTTGTGTTCCTAGCTCCAACTGTGCAGTAATATCTAACAATTCACAACAATAGTGTTTCCTACAAAATAATAACTCTGTCAAGAGTCAAATAATTTTGGAATCTCCAATCATTTGTAACATAAGCTACTGGTGAGGTCACCTCAGCCTTGACAGCAGAGGAAAACAGACAGAGCACCGAGATATTTTGGGATGGACGCCCATTTTTGGATCTGAATGTCTGAAAATGGTGAACTCGTCAAAAACTAGACCACCTACACAATATATTTATCATGGAATCTACAAACAATCTAAAACTGTTGAACAGGACAGACAACAGCAAATGTTGCATGATACCCAGTCATACACACCGATTAACCAACAATCTAGGCTACATGAGAATATTTAAAATCAGAAGTAGGGTTCAAATAAATAGTCAAAGTTAGAAACACTCTAGTTTCGGTTGCCTTTCAAATAGCTAGTTAGCGGAAATAATTATTGGGTACAATAAAACTTTTGTTGAATATTAAGATGTTTTGCAACAAAGTGCATGAACTCCTAGTTATGCTGCAAAAATTACTTTTGAATTTAATGAAAAATGCTACAGTATAACAGTATTGATAGTTGATTTGTAACCCTGAATCATAACCACTGATGATTATCAGTAGAGAAATCTTTTTTTGCAAAAAAATATTCCCCAATGAGATCGCTAGCGCCTCCTCAGTTCATATGACATAACCTTGCCTTAGCATGACAGCTCACAGTAGGCTAGCTGGTTGGGTAAGTGAGCGGAAAATAAAAAAGGGGGAGGGGTTGCCATGGGGACCAGGTATCAGGAAGACAGAGGAGGGTTCTGGACCATTACACCAGCACAGTCAGGGGACAACAGACCTCCAGCTCCGTCAGGCCCCGGGGCAACACAATTGCTGTTTCACGCCTGCCAGATGGGCAACAGAGCTCTGACCCACTTCTCCTTCCCTGAACCATGCATAATGGAGGAGTGTTACACTTAGGACACACAGCTCATTTACAACCCCCGGAGTGAAACTGTGTGGGAGTGAGGGCAATACGGGAGAGACAGAGGGAGAAAGAGAGAGAGAAGGGGGGAACGGGAGCTAAGGAGAGATGGGAGAAAGAGGGAGAGAGTGTGTGTGTGTGTATGCGCGTGTGAAGGTCAAATGCCTGTACGGTTCAGGAACACAACAGTGTGAAAAGAGAACAGAGATGATAGACAGTAAAAGAAGAGTACATGTGGGTCATAGCATATGAGTGAGGGACAGAGAAAGAAAGAGATCGAAACAGAGAGGGGGGGGAGCGAGCGAGAGCGACAGAGAGAGAGATCACTGCAGCAAAACCACTACAGAGGGGAAAAAAAACACTGCTGTGGGTCAAGTTGCCTGCAGCACTCACCATGCAAGGTAGAGAGGGAGAGAGCTTCAACCCCTCAGAGGGCAACAGGAGGAGGGGACGACACAACCCAGGGGCCGACCCAGCGGAGGCTCTGCAAGCGTTACAGTAGCTACAACTAGCTAAACTTGGCTCCCGCACTAAAGACCCCGCAGGGGGAAAAGGAAAAGGACCTTCTGCAGAGGCAATTAGCTGCATTCCCCATGTTACTTCCACTCCCGAGCACCGCAGCGCTCTGCTCTAGCTCCTGAGCTCCCTCACACACACACACACCACTCTGCTCATCCCCAAAACATCCCTCAGATTATATAAACCTCTGTCCAGCCGGCACGAGGCAAAGCTCAGGAAGAAACAGATGCAGACCAGCTTAGATCCTCTCTCAGGGAAAAATACAAGCAGAATGTCTATGCAGAGAGAGGGAGAGAGCGAGAGCAAGAGAGCTGCAAGACAATCAGTATTCTTAATCAGTTATCCCCGTCAGCCAATCCGTGGGATAGAAGCTTTGAGGGTAGCCAATCGGAGCAGGGCTGCCTCTATCAGTGTGGTTGTTGACCAAAGGAATGACAGTTTCTGCTGCTCTGGGTGTCAATGTGTTTTTTAAAGCCAGCACCTCACACACATGTACATAAACACATTGATGCACACACACAATTGTTGTGTACAGTGTGTATATTTTAAAAGGAGGAATCCCTTAGAAAACTCTACCATTAGTTACCCTACTTGCATGCAATACTCAGAGTGAGTGAAACGCTACTGCAAATTAAACAAACCCTACATATACTATAATAGCTGGCTGCTTTCCAAAAGTGTGTTTTCAAGTCTGTTGTACGCTTTACCATGTTAGTAACACCATTTTAACAATTTGTTTTCAGGCAGGATCCAACTGGAACAGTCTGCTAACCAGTGGTGTAAAGTACTTAACTTCTTTGGAGATCGGTGTCCCTTCCACGGGACGGTTGAGGCTAATGCGATTAGCATGAGGTTGTAAGTAACAAGAACATTTCCCAGGACATAGACATATCTGATATTAGCAGAAAGCTTAGATTGTTGTTAGTCTAACAGCACTGTCCAATTTACAGTAGCTATTACAATGAAAGAATACCATGCTATTGTTTGAGTGCACAATTTTGAACATGAAAAGTTATTAATAAACAAATTAGGCACATTTGGGCATTCTTGATACAACATTTTGAACAGATATTAAATGGTTTATTGGATCGGTCTAAACCTTTGCACATACACTGCTGCCATCTAGTGGCCAAAATCTAAATTACACCTGGGCTGGAATAATACATTATGGCCTTTTTCTTGCATTTCAAAGATGATGGTACAAAAAAATACAAAATAATGTTTTTTCTTTTCTTTGTATTATCTTTTACCAGATGTATTGTTATATTCTCCTACATTCCTTTAACATTTTCACAAACTTCAGTGTTTCCTTTCAAATGGTACCAAGAATATGCATATCCTTGCTTCAGGGCCTGAGCTACAGGCAGTTAGATTTGGGTATGTCATTTTAGGCAAAATTAAATTTAAAAAAAGGGGCAGATCCCAGAACTTTAAAGTATTTTTAATTAAGACTTTTTGGGGGTATCTGTACTCTACTATATTTTTGTTGTTGTCAACTTTTACTTCACTTTCCTAAAGAAAATAAATGTACTTTTTATTCCATACATTTTCCCTGACACCCAAAAGTACTTGTTACATTTTGAATGCTTAGCAGGACAGGAAAATGGTCAAATTCACACACTTATCAAGAGAACACGTGGTCATCCCTACTGCCTCTGATCTGGCAGACTCAATAAACACAAAATGCATAATTTGTAAATAATGTCTGAGTGTTGGAGTGTGCCCCTGGCTATCCATACATTTTTAAAACAATAAAATGGTGCATCTGGTTTGCTTAATATTGTCACGCCCTGACCTTAGTTCCTTTTTTATGTCTCTATTTTGGTTTGGTCGGGGCGTGAGTTGGGGTGGGCATTCTATGTTTTGTGTTCTATGTTTTCTATTTCTGTGTGTTTGGCCGGGTGTGGTTCTCAATCAGAGGCAGCTGTCTATCGTTGTCTCTGATTGAGAACCATACTTAGGTAGCCTTTTCCCACCTGTGTTTTGTGGGTAGTTGTTTTCTGTCTCTGTGTCTGTACCAGACAGGACTGTTTCGTTTGTTCTGCTTTTGTTATTTTTTGTTCTAGTGTTCAGTGTTATTAAAAATCATGAACACGTACCACGCTGCACGTTGGTCCTCTCCTTCTTCCTCAGACAAACACCGTTACAAATAAGGAATTTGAAGAGATTTATACTTTTACTTTTGATACTTAAGCATATTTTAGCAATTACATTTCCTTGTGATACTTAAGTATATTTAGAACCAAATACTTGGACTTTTACTCAAGTAGTATTTTACTGGGTGACTAACTTTTACTTGAGTAACTTCCTATTAAGGTATCTATACTTTTACTTAAGTATCACAATTGGGTACTTTTTCCACCATTTGCCACAGCTGGTGCCAACCAGAAATACACTGTGTGTGTATTGTGTGTGTGTGTGTTTGGTTAGGTTTTGTGATGTACAGTATGGTATTTCAAATATTAGATTCACAGTCAACCAATAAGGTGGAAAGCATCCACATATTATTTCAAAAGGTCAGTGGTGGGTTGTTCCACCTCAAAAAGCACAAGAAAGAGGATTTACACCACCATCTCAGATTGTTCTGAAATGTTTCTGTTGTTAGAAACATAAGCTTAGCATTCCTGCAACATTATTTTGTTGAGATATTAAGCTAATTGATTGTCACCCAAATTGGCCATTTTAAATGTATACGATTCATATAATTTCAATAAATATAGTGCCAAACATCCAATTTGGACCAAACTTTTTTCTAACAATGAGTTAGACATGAGGAATCCAGAGAAATTGTCAAAAGCCACTCACGGACCACCAACAACCCCACGCCAATTTATTTGAGTATTATATGAATCCTATAAATTAAATTGCCAATTTGGGTGCAATCAATTAGCTTAATTTCTCAGAGTTCAAATTATATTTCAACAAAGTATATTTCAACAAAATAATGTTGCAGGACATTTGATCTGTTTCTAACTACAGAAATATTTTCAGAACAATCTGAGATAGTGGGTGTCATGGCTTGCTGAAATGACATGGAATGATCCAGGTGTGTTCATACATAATGTGATTCCAGGATACTCTCTCTTCTGTGAATCTCAGACAAACAGAATGACTCGATATAACTCATCACATTGGCACTGATAACACTGTACGGGCCTAACTCCAAAAAGCACAGACACTACTCTCATTATCACTTGAATCAGCACATCTATCTGAACAAAAATATAAACACAACATGTAAAGTGTTGATCTGATGTTTCATGAGCTGAAATAAAAGATCCCCGGAATTTTCCATATCCACAAAAATATTATTTCTCTCAAATGTTGTGCACAAATGTGTTTACATCCTATTGTGAGCATTTCTCCTTTGCCAAGATAATTCATCCACGTGACAGGTGTGGCATATCAAGAAGCTGATTAAACAGCATGATAATTACACAGGTGCACCTTGTGCTGGGACAATAAAGGCCACTCTAAAATGTGCAGTTTTGTCACACAACAAGAATGCCACAGATGTCTCAAGGTTTGAGGGAGCGTGCAATTGGCATGCTGACAGCAGGAATGTGCACCAGAGCTGTTCAGTTCTCTACCATAAGCCACCTCCAACGTTGCTGAGAATATGTCAGTACGTCCAACTGGCCTCACAACCGCAGACAACGTGTAACCACACCAGCCCAGGACCTCCACATCTGGCTTCTTCACCTGCGGGATCATCAGACCAGCCACTTGGACAGCTGATGAACTGAGGAGTATTTCTATCTGTAATATAGCCCTTTTCTGGGGAAAAAACTAATTCTGATTGGCTGGACCTCGCTCCCCAGTGGGTGAGCCTGGCTCCCCTGTGCCCTGCCCAGTCATGTGAAATCCAGAAATAGAGCCTAATGAATTTATTTCAAATGATAATAACTCAGTAAAATCGTTGAAATTCTTGCGTTTACATTTTTGTTCAGTATACATCTCCTGATGGCTCTCACTACTGCCATCTACACGCTTACAGTCAACGCCAAAGGTTCTAAGCCGTTTCTAGACGGGTTTTTGTGACCAAACCACAGAGCTGAGATAGAATGAAGTCAGGGTTCAAAGTTGAAAGGTGAAACCTTACTTGTGCTGCTGTCGCTGATGGTCTCTTGGCTGGCGCTGCAGAGGGAGATATAGGGTTGATTGACAGGGAGGCAGGACAGGACACTGGCTCTTGGTACTCAGGGAGTTGCGGGGCTGCGGCAGCGGAGGCCTCGGAGCGAACCCCATCAGGACTGTCACACAGGGGGTGACCTCTGGAAGGGAATGGACTGTTCCAATGAGAGATACCAATGGCCACTTGGCCCCCGAGATCAAACCCTGTAAGGAATATTAATATCTCAGACTGAAAGACTTTCTCAAAACATAGACTCCCTTCCTATAACACATAACCTGGAAAGCATGTGAATGTGAACACTTGTCCTTGCAACTTGCATACTTAGTCTATTTCTCTTACAGCAATGTCAGGGTTCTTTGAAAATCCTTGATATTGAATAGATCCCAGAAAGGCAGACATTGCAGAAAAATCCCATTCCTTGAAAAGGGAAATGAGTGATATTATTCAAATAATTTCCTGTTTCATAATGAAACTAAGGTTGTTGCTCTCTGGAGGATTGAGTTTCCACTTACGATTACATTTCCCATATCTCAGAAATTCAGGGTTCCGCTTCCCTAGTTGAACCATTTAGCAAAATGCTGACATATTTCGCTCTCCCAGTTCAAATAAAAAATGGGGGGGGGGGGGGGGGCTATGTCCATAACATACTGCTCTCTAGTGGTTGATGTTGCCAACTCCATGACTGTCCTTTCCGTTGTTTGATGAGTCCATCTTCGTTTCTCGTTTGTCCGTGGTTTGTCCGTACTTTCACATCTTGGGAAGTATCAGAACTAAGTATGAGGAGGCTACTTATGACAAAAAGTATGTTTTGACGGTTGACAACTAAATCTATATTAAAAGGTATGTTGTGAAACATTTCCACCTGCAAGCACCTTTGTGGAAGTCTGTAAATTCTGTAAAATTTGTAGAATTAAATAAGAAAAATATGGTAACATTGATAGCATGCTGCATAGTGTACATTTAACTTGAATTGATTTAACAGAGTTTACTTTATGCATTTGACTTTCCTTTTGAAGCATACCACATGAAAGTTGCTAACAAACCCAACAATCCTCAAGACATTGTATGAACGCAAATGTCTCTGTCCACGCTCAATGGGCATCACACCAAAGAGCAAAGAGAGGAAGGCCTTCTTTAGCTTTTCTGGAAACACAACCCCAGCACATTATAAGATACACTTCAAATGAGTGGATTTGGCTATTTCAGCCACAACCATGGCTGGCAATCTCCATAGACAAACATTGACAGTAGAATGGCCCATCTGAAGAGCTAGTAGCCTTCTTATTAATGCTGTGTAAAGCATCAGTAGACAGTAATGCATAATTCATTGCATTTTTTATTAGGCTATACATTACACTGAAGCAAGCACTAAAATGGAATTAAGAATGTAGGGGGAAAATGTATCGCCTCTACGGGTGGCAACTATATTACTACTATTTATTCATTAACATAAATCTTTATTCCTATCATTGCAAATGTAGTGGGTCCCTGGGAAATCTCAACCTCCATTGCAACTGTATGCTACTTGAAATGCTATAGCATACAAGGTAATCCACACCTGCGTGTGCTTCAGGGTGCCCTCTAAAACCATCCATGCAATGAGCTGTTTGAATGATACAGTGTGTTCTAAGCAACATCTCTGTCGCAGTCATCATAAAAATAAATGCCCTGCCTAGCTCTCTGAGGAACGTGAGGCCCAGATCACCACTGCCAGCACTTCCTGCCTCTTAGAGGGACCAAGGTACACTACAATGCAGGTGCCTAGAATTGGGCTAGATTTGTATTATTTTGTATTTATTAAGGATCCCCATTAGGCAGCAGCTACTCTTTCTGGGGTCCAGCAACAATAAATCAAATAAAATGTTATTGGTCTCATACACATATTTAGCAGATGTTATTGTGGGTGTAGCGAAATGCAAGTGTTCCTAGCTCCAACAGTGCAGTAGTATCTCACAATTCACAACAATACACAAATCTAAAAGTACAAAAATAAGCTGCATTAGGACAACATATTACATGACATTACATTTCATAACACTTTTCACAACACATTAAGTATGTTACCTCAGGCTCTACTCTACTCTACTACCACAAATCTACAATACAAAATCCATGTGTACTTGTGTGTAGAGTGGGTGTATTATCATGTGTAGGCGTGTGTCTGTGCCTGTGTGTGTCTCTTCACAGTCCCAACTGTTCCATAAAGTGTATTATTATCTGTTTTTTAAATCATCAGTTACAGTGCATTCGGAAAGTATTCAGACCCCTTCCCTTTTTCTACATGTTGTTATTCTAAAATATATTAAATTAAATGTTTTCCTCGTCAATCTACATATTGTAGCCCATAATGACAAAGCGAAAACTGGTTGACATTTTAGCAAATGTATTAAAAATAAAAAAAACAGGGGTCCCGAGGAGCGCAGCGGTCTAAGACACTGCATCGCAGCGCTACAGATCCGGGTTCGATTCCGGGCTGTGTTGCAGCCGGCTGCGACCGGGAGTCCCATGAGGCGGCGCACAATTGGTTCAGCGTCGTCCGGGTTAGGGGAGGGTTTGGCCGGCTGGGATGTCCTTGTCCCATCGTGCTCTAGCAACTCCTTGTGGCGGCCGGGCGCCTGCAAGCTGACCTCGGTCGTCAGTTAGAAGGTGTTTCCTCCGACACATTGGTGCGGCTGGCTTCTGAGTTAAGCGAGCAGTGTGTCAAGAAGCAGCGCGGCTTGGCGGGGTCGTGTTTCTTAGGACGCATGGCTCTTGACCTTCGCCTCTCCTGAGTCCGTACTGGAGTAGCAGCGATGGGACAAGACTGTAACTACCAATTGGATATCACGAAATTGGGGAGAAAAAGGGGTAAAAAGTAGTAACTTTAAAAAATATATAGTAACCCCCAAAAAATTCAGAAATACTCAGACCCTTTGCTTTGAGACTCATAATTGAGCTCAGGTGCATCATGTTTCCATTGATCATCCTTGAGATGTTTCTACAACTTGATTGGAGTCCACCTGTGGTCAATTCAATTGATTGGACATCATTTGGAAAGGCACACACCTGTCTATATAAGGTCCCACAGTTGACAGTGCATGTCAGAGCAAAAAGCGAGTTATGAGCTTGAAGGAATTATCCGTAGAGCTCCCAGACAGGATTGTGTTGAGGCACAGATCTGGGGAAGGGTAACAAAACATTGAAGGTCCCCAAGAAAAGAAAAGAAATCCAATTGTATTTGGCACATGCACTGAATACAACCTTACAATTAAATGCTTACTTACAAGTCCTTAACCAACCATGCAGTTTTAAGAAAATACCCCAAAAAGTAAGAGATAAGAATAACAAATGATTAAAGAGCAGCAGTAAATAACAATAGCGGGGCTATATACAGGGGGTACCAGTACAGAGTCAATGTGTCGAGTTAATTGAGGTAATATGCATGTACGTAGAGTTATTAAAATGACTATGCATTGATAATAACAGAGAGTAGCAGCATCGTTCCAGAGGGAGGGGGGGGGGGGGGGGTGTAAATAGTCAGGGTAGCCATTTGATTAGCTTTTCAGGAGTCTTATGGCTTGGGGGTAGAAGCTATTTAGGAGCCTCTTGGACCTAGACTTGGGGCACCGGTACCACTTGCCGTGCAGTAGCAGAGAAAACAGTCTATGACTAGGGTGACTGGAGTCTTTGACAATTTGTAGGGCCTTCCTCTGACACCACCTGTATAGAGTTCCTGGATGGCAGGAAGCTTGGTCTCGGTGATGTACTGGGCCGTACACACTACCCTCTGTAGTGCCTTGCGATCGGAGGCCAAGCAGTTGCCAAACCATACCAGGATGCAACCTGTCAGGATGCTCTCGATGGTGCAGCTGTATAACCTTTTTCAGTCTCCTGAGGGGGAATAGGTTTTGTCATGCCCTCTTCACGACTGTCTTGGTGTGCTTTGACCATGTTAGTTTGTTGGTGATGTGGACGCCAAGGAACTTGAAGCTCTCAACCTGCTCCACTACAGCCTCGTCGATGAGAATGGGGACGTGCTCGGTCCTCTTTTTCCTGTTGTCCACAATCATCTCCTTTGTCTTGATCACGTTGAGGGAGAGGTTGTTGTCCTTGCACCACACGGCCAGGTCTCTGACCTCCTCCCTATAGGCTGTCTCATCGCTGTCGGTGATCAGGCCTACCACTGTCGTGTCATCAGCAAACTTAATGATGGTGTTGGATTCTTTCCTGGCTGTGCAGTCATAAGTGAACAGGGAGTACAGGAGGGGACTGAGCATGCACCCCTGAGGGACCCCGTGTTGAGGATCAGCGTGGCGGATGTGTTGTTACCTACCCTCACCACCTGGGGGGCGGCCTGTCAGGAAGTCCAGGATCCAGTTGCAGAGGGAGGTGTTTAGTTCCAGGTCTAGGTTTTCTGGGATAATGGTGTTGGTGTGAGCAATGACCAGCCTTTCAAAGCATTTCATGGCTACAGACGTGATTGCTACGGGTTTGTAGTCATTTAGGCAGGTTACCTTAGTGTTTTGGGGCACAGGGACTATGGTGGTCTGCTTGAAACATGTTGGTATTACAGACTCAGACAGGGAGAGATTGAAAATGTCAGTGAAGACACTTGCCAGTTGGTCAGCACATGCTCGGAGTATACGTCCTGGTAATCCGTATGGCCCTGCGGCCTTGTGAATGTTGACCTGTTTAAAGGTCTTACTCACATCGGCTGCGGAGAGTGTGATCACACAGTCGTCCGGAACAGCTGATGCTCTCATGCATGTTTCAGTGTTACTTGCCTCGAAGCGAGCATATAAGTTATTTAGCTCGTCTGGTAGGCTCGTGTCACTGGGCAGCTCTCGGCTGTGCTTCCCTTTGTAGTCTGTAATAGTTTGAGGCCCTGCTACATCCGATGAGCTTCCGAGACGGTGTAGTACAATTCGATCTTAGTCCTGTATTGAGGCTTTGCCTATTTGATGGTTTGTCGGAGGGCATAGCGGGATTTCTTATGAGCTTCAGGGTTAGAGTCCAGCTCCTTGAAAGCGGCAGCTCTACCCTTTAGCTCAGTGCGAATGTTGCCTGTAATCCTTGGCTTCTGGTTGGGGTATGTATGTACAGTCACTGTGGGGACGACGTCCTCGATGCACTTATGGATAATGCCAGTGACTGATGTGGTGTACTCCTCAATGCCATCGGAAGAATCCCGGAATCATATTCCAGTCTATGTTTGCAATACAGAACACAGTGGCTTCCATCATTCTTAATTGGAAGAAGTTTGGAACAACTAAGACTCTTCCTAGAGCTGGCCGCCCGGCCAAACTGAGCAATCGGGGGAGAAGGGCCTTATTCAGGGAGGTGACCAAGAACCCAATGGTCACTCTGACAGAGCTTCAGAGTTCCTCTGTGGAGATGGGAGAACCTTCCAGAAGGACATCATCTCTGCAGCACTCCACCAATCAGGCCTTTGTGGTAGAGTTGCCAGACGGAAGCCACTCCTCAGTAATAGGCACGTGACAGTTTGCTTGGAGTTTGCCAAAAGACACCTAAAGGACTCTCAGACCACATGAGAAACAAGATTCTCTGGTCTGATGAAACCAAGATTGAACTCTTTGGCCTGACTGCCAAGTGACACGTCTGGAGGAAACCTGGCACCTTCCCTACGGTGAAGCATGGTGCTAGCAGCATCATGTTGTGGGGACGTGTTTCAGCGGCATGGACTAGAAGACTAGTCAGGATCGAGGGAAAGATGAACGGAGCAAAGTACAGAGAGATCCTTGATGGAAACCTGCTCCAGAGCGCTCAGGACCACTGGGGTGAAGGTTCACCTTCCAACAGGACAACGACCCTAAGCACACAGCCAAGACAACGCAGGAGTGACTTCGGGACACGTCTCTGAATGTCCCTGAGTGGCACAACCACAGCCCGGATTTGAACCCGATCTCTGGAGAAACCTGAAAAAAGCTGTGCAGCGACGCTCCCCATCCAACCTGACAGAGTTTGAGGATCTGCAGGGAAGAATGGGAGAAACTCCCCAGATACAGTTGTGCCAAGCTTGTAACGTCATACCCAAGAAGACTCAAGGCTGTTATCGCTGACAAAGGTGCTTCAACAAAGTACTGAGTAAAGGGTCTGAATACTTATGTAAATGTGACATCAGTTTTTTATTTTATTTGATAAATGTTCCCCCCCCAAAAAACAGTTTTTCCTTTGTCATTATGGGGTAATTTGTGTAAATTGATAGGGGCAAAAACGATTTAATCCATTTCAGAATAAGGCTGTAACTTAACAAAATGTGGAAAAAGTCAAGGGGTCTGAATACTTTCCGAATGCACTGTACCTGATGTGGAATAGAGTTCCATGTAGCCATGGCTCTACATAGTACTGTGCACCTCCCAAAGTCTGTTCTTGACTTGGGGACTGTGAAAAGACCTCTGGTGGCATGTATTTTGGGGTATGCATGGGTGTCTGAGCTGTGTGCTAGTAGTTTAAAACAGACACCTTGGTGCATTCAGCATGTCATGGATAGTATTAATGTTAGCTCTCTGTGTACATTTAAGGTCCCTGTTCTGAACCAATTGTAATTTTCTGAGGTCCCTCTTTGTGGCAACTGACCACACGACTGAACAGTAGTACAAGAGCGACAAAACTAGGGCCTGTAGGACCTGCCTTGTTGATAGTGTTGTTGAAAAGGCAGAGCAATGCTTTATTATGGACAGACTTCTCCCCATCTTAGCTACTGTTGTATCAACATGTTTTGACCATGACAATTTACAATCCAGGGTTACTCCAAGCAGTTTAGTCACCTCAACTTGATCAATTTCCACATGATTTATTACAAGATTTAGTTGAGGTTTAGGGTTTAGTGAATAATTTGTCCCAAATACAATGCTTTTAGTTTTTGAAATATTTAGGACTAACTTATTCCTTGTCACCCATTCTGAAACGAATTGCAGCTCTTTGTTAAGTGTTGCAGTGATTTCACTCGCTCTAGTAGCTGACGTGTATAGTGCTGAGTCATCCGCATACATACACACTGGCTTTACTCAAAGCCAGTGGCATATCATTAGCAAAGATTGAAAAAGAAGGGGCCAAGACAGCTGCCCTGGGGATTATGTTGGAGAGGAAGCCTCTATGTTCTGTTAGACAGGTAACTCTTTATCCACAATATAGCAGGGGGTGTAAAGCCATAACACATACGTTTTTCCGGCAGCAGACTATGATCGATAATGTCAAATGCAGTACTGAAGTCTAACAAAACAGCTCCCATAATCTTTTTATTATTAATTTCTCTCAGCCAATCGTCAGTCATTTGTGCAAGTGCTTGTTGAACGTCTTTCCCTATAAGCAGGCTGAAAGTCTTGTCAATTTGTTTACAGTAAAATAGAATTGTATCTGGATTCCTCATGGGCTGTGATCAGCTGGCCTGGTCAATAAATGAATTCAAACAATGGTGAGTGCAGCAGTCAGTATGCTTGACCAGGCAAATATTCTGCATCAATAAATCAAATCAATACATTTGATTAGATGTAGCTCATCACTTTAGAACACCCTTTGATTGTAATCCAGGAATTGTCCATGGTTATAATACACTTATTCATTTCCAATATTCAACAGCACTTACTAGAGCAGAGACTACAACAAACCAATAGAGTTGAATTAGGGGAGACTGATCGTCCATTAGCACTTTAGGGGACCCATAGTGATGCAGAGTACCCTATCCTGGCCAAACAATGGGGAAAGATTCTAAATCAGGCTCATCCAGGCGGTATATTGACTCCTCTGAAGGCAGCTTATTGAGAAAGGCTATTGATTTGTCATTTTCTGAAGACTAGAGGTGGCTCAAGGTAAAGCATGTGGGCTACATTTAGAATGATCAATCTGTGAATGACTTGTGCCTGGTCAAAAACTCCTCCATGCATCCATTAAACATGAGCTTTTTATCTAGGCTACTCTATATCAATTTCATTGTCAAGAACTCCACATACAGCACCTGAGGAATTGAAAATGTGCAGGTGTGAAAGATGCATGATATTGGATCTTGTCTACTTCTACCTGATAAAGGATAGACTCATTTTTTTAAAGTCTGATCTCTTGGCGTCGTCAGCGTTTTCACACAGGGTCTATTTTCCAAACATTTCTGAGAGTTTCAGCGTGACTTCTTCCTGCCAAACCAAATATGGCCTCCCCTTGCGGTCTCTTTTGGATATAGAGTAAGACATTCTGTAAAGTACAATTACCGATGGTGATCTGACTGACGCAGCTGTAAAAGGTTCCCGTTCCAGTGGAGACGTTGTAACTGCCACTGCTTGGTTCACGGTCTGGAAAGACAACATCATCATTGGTTGCCCTTGATCAGAGCCACTCCCACATCACACTCAACCTTCAAGAACATGTTAATTCACGCCAGATAACCTGGATTCATCCCATGCAAGGTCACACACAGTATTCGATTTACTGCTTTGGAGTTTCTTGGAGGACATTTTTGTGTTTTAGAACAGAAGACAGAAACGCCCCCATTGGTTCGATTAGCTTTTCTGGAGGAGCTAAATCTTGCCAGAGGCTGCTGAAACTTACTAAATAAATAACGTCTGTTTTTGGATGGCCTTTTGTGTCTGGGATGGGGCAAGTGCTGCAATATAATCAATACTGTACTCAGAGATACATGATTTCTTTAATTCAGGGGGATGTTTGTTGTCGCCACTGAAAATAGATAGAATTTCTTTTTGCCTAACTATCCAAAGTGTATTTAAAGTAAAGGCACACTAAATAGGTTCTAAATTGCAATACTGTCTCCACGTCCACTACAAGACCTATGTCGAGTCAGACTGCTCAAAAGATGCAATGGTCATTCATTTCCCAAAAAGGCATTAACATTTTGGAAACGTTACTAATTATATTGAGGGGAAAGGGTGCCAACATTTACAAAAAATTACTTATGCCTACTTCAGATAACATGATGCAAAATGTTTAAAAAGACTCACATCTTGTATTTCCACACTTGGTGTCATATTGGAATACTGGTGTGCATGCATGTCAATGACTCTCCATAATGGATGAATGTGAATAGGGAGCAGTTTTGCTGGCTACGATTATGAGGGTCACCCAGTCAAATAAAAAATTAACCCTGAAACCTATGGCTGATGAGCTGAGAAATAACCAATTAAATCTGGGTCATCAAGGGAAATGAAAATGTTAACGTTTTATTAACTCTCAGAGTTGGCCTATAGAAAAACAATCACATTTAGGCTTCATCAGGACTATACATGATTTATATTAAGCCTCTGTGTGCTTGCTTATGGCTGCTCTTAAATTGTTAATATAAAGTTAGTGTGGGATGTTAGTGTAAATTGTAGCACACTGTACATTTTGCTACATTGTATCACCACCCATGCACCAACACTTATCTACAGAATCAGATATAAGCGCTTCTGTGTAAAGGGGTTATTCGTTTGTTTTCATTAATCTCGTGTCGCCTACTTTGAAAACCTTACCGAAAATAATATACAACGCTTTCTTTGGACTTTACCTGCTGTGGAACAGGAGGATAGCCGCGTGTCTGTCGCCAGTGCTGGGCTTCCAGGACACACCCGTCCCGTTTCATCCTGAGATTGCAGACAAACAATATGTTCATTGACGTCTCCAGTTTTACATCCCCGTTGCTGCTCGGTCCCCCGGTTGCGTATCCCTGGTTGAATCCTCATACCCTTGTTGAGCTGACGAACCAACCGAACATCAGTACCAGAACATTCATGATCCACGAGCATCATCACCAGCAAGTTCAATTCAAAGCCTGGGATATGTTAGCCAGCCTAACGTTACATGTCTCGAGCACACGTGTAGGTAATATTTTAATGACTATAAATAAATACAGAACCTAGCCTACAACTACTCAGGATATATAACGGTTTATTATGTATAATTTAGTTTGCCATTCTGGTATCGTCCACCCTGACTTCGTCCTCCCAGAAAGCTTGGAGAATAAGGTCGATGGATTTAGCAGTGGGCGAAGAGTTTGGGACAGGCGTGGTTTTCATGCACGTCGTCCAGGTGGCACCCTGCCACACTCTCCTGACTGATCATAGGCTGCAGATCAATAGATGGACGTGTTCCTACAGCTAGAGACTTACAAAAGATGCATCTTTATAAGTTAACCGTAAGTGTAGCATATTGCTGTAGCCTAAGCCCATTAAATATATTTGAACCTTGGAGGCATTTTCTAATAAAGCACACAACCTTTTATTGAAAAGTAGCCTACATTTGACTGACATCAAATAACAAATGATGTAGCGTATAGCACACTGTGTGTATAATGCTATTATAGAACAATATGGCGGCATTAAGTAGCCTATTTTAATTTAACTAGTTCTAAAGCCAGTGTTTGAGTTTTCAACCGAAATGATAGGGTTGGGATAGGGATAGCGTAACCAGTGATACCACCCTGAGGGTGTCTCAAGGGGAGTTGGGATATGCACAAAAAATAGGACAAATAATTATAAGCACCCACCAAATGATTATTGTTGTAGATCTGTGGTTACATGCAATTACGGACTCTCTCAAAGAGGGGATTATCCTGCACAAAATGTCTACATAAAAATTTATGAATGAATCAGCAGTCAAATATAAGTAGATGAATGCATTACACATAAACTCTACATTGTGGATGGTTTGCATGGTACAGTGAGTACAGATGGCTTTTATCATTAACACAGATAAACACCTAGGTGCAGAGCTGTTACACGGCATCTTTCAGCACTGTCAGATTGTGCTATAACCTTGAGTCTCAATATTTTAGTCAGGATTTCACATTGGAGGGAGCTGTTTATTATGCAACTGTTCCAAAACCCTTATGCAATCAAATTCTCAGATGATTCTACCAATGAGGAATACCAGTGTTTATCGACCTGTGGAGTGGTGTCATCAAAATGGTATAATCCTGGATCACCAGAACTGATCTTTGGTGTTCAACAGGATATCTACAACACACCTGTCGTGATCAAATCAAATCAAAATGTATTGGGCACATACACGTGTTTACCAGATGTTATTGCGGGTGTAGCGAAATGCTTGTAAGTTTGATATGATCCACAACCAATCCATTAAGATCATGGTGCCACACCCTAAAATGTCCATGTGAATTTAATTTGCAGTAAGAGGTTAATGAGAAAATCTACTTATGGCATCTAGGCTAAGGTCAAGGTCTTTTGGGTCAAGAAGACAAATGTTGTTTCCATGTTTTTGCTCCACCATTCAGTTTCATGTAGTACAGAATGACAGTTTGATATGATATAGCAGCTTCTGCCACCCTGTACAGCTTAAAAACACCATGTTGACTCGTGCAAGTTTGTTAAAAAAAAATGTTGGCCACTTGCACTTAAAGAGTCCTTTAAAAACTAGGCTAAAACTTTTCAGTGCAGCGATGAAAAGTATGTGCACTATACATTATATGCTTGCTCAGATGCTGTGAAGTGGAATCTCAGCTAAATCGATGTCTAAAACGAACATGGAGGTATCTAAAATAGATTTTCAGCATGGGCATAAAAAACAAATTTATAGGACACAGTCTGCATTGCAACATCTTAATACAGGAAAAATGTGGAGCATGTTTAATAATTTTTTGTGTCCGTGTTTATCAACTTTGGGTGGAAAAGCTCCTCAGCAAAGCACAGCACTGTGGAGGAAGGCCCTCTGGCCCAGGGGAAATAGCCCAGTTCCGTCAGGTCATTACTCAAAGGCCGATATCCTCAATGCCATGTTCTACATTTCCAAACATAAGATGAAGGACCTGGGGACTTGAAATTAGGGTTTTGGCTTTGCAGGGAACTTCTGCAAGTATCCCTCGCTTTACCTTCACATTTTTCAGTGTAAAAGGGGAAAAAAGATAGAAAAGTTAGAGCTGGGCTGTTTTAAAGGGCCAGTGCAGTCAAAAAACTGATTTCTCTGTGTTTATATGCTATTTCTACACTATGAGGTTGAAATAATACTGTGAGATTGTGAAAATTATGATAATGCCCTTTTAGTGTAAGAGCTGTTTGAAAAGGCCGGCTGAAATTTCAGCAGGTTTTGCATGGGTGGAGTTTTGGCTTTCCTCCAGGTGGTGAAGTTAATAGATGTCACACCCTGACCTTAGTTCCTTGTTTATGTCTCTAGTTTGGTTTGGTCAGGGCGTGAGTTGGGGTGGGCATTCTATGTATTTCTATGTGTTTGGCCTGGTATGGTTCCCAATCAGAGGCAGCTGTCAATCGTTGTAGGTAGGTAGCCTGTTCCCACCTGTGTTTGTGGGTAGTTGTTTTCTGTTTTGTGTATTGCACCTTGCAGAACTGTTCGTTTGGCGTTTTGTTGTTTTTGTTCAAGTGTTCATATTTATTAAAAGTATTATGAATACTTACCACGCTGCACCTTGGTCCTCTTCTCCTTCTCCCGACGACGGTTGTTACAATAGACCAATAACAAACAAAGTTCCAAACCTCTCTGCCAATAACAGCTAGTTTTCAGGTAACATATCCTGCTGTATTGGGCCTTTAAGGGTTGAGGGATGGTCTCCCTGATCCAGATTAAGCCTAGTCCTGGACTTAAAGCGTGCTCAATGGAGAATCTCCAAGTAAAGTACTTTTTAAATTCAGGACTAATAGTCTAAATCTTTGGCTGGAAAACCATCCTTTAATGTTTGGCAGATTATGCTGCCATATACTTTGCTTCTCTTATGCTGAATTCAATCAGTACTTCACATATCAGTGTCTACTGTCACGTTCGTCGTAATGAGCGGACCAAGGCGCAGCATGAGTATAGTTCCACATATTTATAATCTCCGTGAAACAAACAAAACAATAAAGAAACAACGAAACGTGAAGTCATGACGTGCACACAGGCAACTAAACACAAACAATATCCCACAAAACACAGGTGTGGAAATGGCTACCTAAATATGATCCCCAATCAGAGGCAACGATAAACAGCTGCCTCTAATTGGGAACCATATTAGCACCAACGTAGAAATAGACATACTAGAACACCCCCTAGTCACGCCCTGACCTACTACATCATAGAGAACCAAGGGCTCTGTATGGTCAGGGCGTGACATCTACGCTCTTAGAAAAAAATGTTTTTCCTGCTGTCCCCATAGGAGAACCCTTTGAAGAACCCTTTTTGGTTCCATGTAGAACCCTTTTTCACAGAAGGTTCTACATGGAACACAAAAAAGTTCTGCCTGGAACCAAAAATGGTTCTACTTGGAACCGAAAAGGGTTCCCCTATGGGGACAGCCAAAGAACCCTTTTGGAACCCTTTTTTCTAAGAGTGTATTTCACACAATTACACATTCAATGTTATTATTCACCACGAAACAGTTATCTCTCTTCAAAGTACATTTTGAAGAGACTGTTTGGGGTCACCTGCACTGTCGCACCATCAGACCCATAAAGAGTGGGATAAGTTTACCTCTAATTTCTGTGAAACACAATACATKTTTTCTGATGAGCTACAACATTATCATAGTCATTTGATATGAATGAAACAAGACTATGGGTTCCTCTTATATCAAAAAGGGACATCAGTCAGTCACTTTTATCTGGCAACCTGGCTCTTCCCAGGGTACAGCTTCAGTAAAAGGCAACCTGACACGAAATGTGTGTGTATGTGTGTTTGTGTCAAGGTGAGAAACGATCAATGTCAGTCACTTCACACCAAGCAGCTGCATGATAAACAGCAGTGTCTTTTGTTTGCTTGAGTAGTGTTAGGCCTCACTACACAGCTGCACGTCTTCATTTCACTCACCAAGTAGCCTACAGTGCCTCCTTACAGCCAAAGAGTATAGTCTAGATACAGAAAGAGGCCCAGAAGCCATCATCCTTGAAGCTGGAAAACTAAGCAGTCACAGCTTCTTTGGCTAGCTCAGCCAAACAGGACAAAAGACATGTGACCATGTCAAGTTGCAGAACATGTGTAGTACAAGTTGTTGTGTTGGAAACTTTGACAAGAAACTTTGTTGTAGTTATTGTGTTTGAATTGAATCTGAATCTTATTAGCCACATCAACACAACACTTATGAAAGCCATCCGTTAGTAGCCCACACACATCAAGCAGGAACGTGTGTTACCTAAGGAGAGACAGAGAGTTGGACGCATCGTTGCCTTTCTATCTGGGTTCACGTGTCTGCAATCTGAGGGCTTGTTCCACTAAGGCTGTGCGGAGTGCTGACTCAGAGGCTTCCTTCCTCCCCCTCTCTCTCTGGCAGCAGGGGGTGGGGGTATGCCGGTGAGTAGATGCATAAATAGGCCATGGTGCATGATTCCCACTAAACAGATCTCCAAGGCTATCTGTAGCATGACAGATTCCCACTAAATAGATCTCCAAGGCTATCTAGCAAGTAAATGCTGTGTGCCATAGGTTATGAACACGCTTTTGCACATAGCCTACCACCAGGTACTACAGTATGACACTCGTGCCTCTTGTATTGTCATTCAGCAGAGTGATCTTAGAGTGGAATAGGTCTATTTGTATTTCTGAATCTATTCATTCATGTTCAGTTGAGAGCTCGCACTTGTATGTGTTAGCAATAGTGCTTTTTTACATTCATGCTAAAGACGCAATCATTATCTTGCTCAGTTTGTCTATAAAACACTGTTAATTAAGTTTGTAACATTTCTACCGTGTCACCATCTTGAAAGTCTCACATTCGGTGTTCTCGAAAGCGCTCTCATGCACTACTTTACCTGTGTAGTGAGCAGACATTTTTTGGGCTATGTTTTGTGTCAATTAAAATGCATTATACTAATTCCATGACCATTATACACTGACTGTACAAAACATAAAATATTCTAAGCATGTACTCTAAAAGGTGTCGAAAGCGTTCCACAGGGATGCTGGCCCATGTTGACTCCAACGCTTCCCACAGTTGTATCAAGTTGGCTGGATGTCCTTTGGGTGGTGGACCATTTTTAATACACACTGGAAACTGTTGTGCTTGAAAAACCCAGCAGCATTAATGTTCTTTACACTCAAACCTGTGCGCATGGCACCTACAACCATACCCATTCAAAGGCACTTAAATATTTTGTCTTGCCTCTTCACCCTCTGAATGGCACACACACAATCCCTGTCTTAATTTTCTCAAGGCTTAAAAATCCTTCTTTAATCTGTCTTCTCCCCTTCATCTACTCTGACTGAAGTGGATTTAACAGGTGACATCAATAAGGGATCATAGCTTTCACCTGGATTCACCTGGTCAGTCTTTCATGGAAATAACAGAACATGTTCATAATGTTTTGTAGACTCAGTGTATGTGTTGATGTCCAATTTTTTTTTATTGTATCTTGTTTTCTCAGAGGAGAAAAGCATGCATGCAATTATATAAACATAATTTGCGCTAGTGGAGAAGGAGTCTAATTTTATGCAAGCAAATTTGTTTCCATGTTTCCTCTCCTCACCTCCTCGATTACCTTTGAACTTCTTCAAAAGGAGGCAAGGAGAGGAAGGAGGGAGTGGACGTGAGGAATCGAGGAAATCCAATTGAGAAAGGGCCAAGGAGGCATCAAGAGAGGAGAGAGGATGTGAGGAATCGAGGAAAGATTAATTGAGAAACAGACAATGTCCTAACGCTCTCTATCTGTGTATTGTGATTCTAGTGCCCTCTAGTGCCAGTGCAGGCCAAGGCCCGACACCTGTTGCTCCATACCTACAGCCTGACCAGCTGCATCGAGCAGGTCCTGACTCACAGGAACAGGGCTACACACACTTGCACAAACTGCAGAGAGTCCACCGCTTAGCCTAAAACATGTGGATGCAGCCTATGTATTGGGCATGCATTCTAAGTGGTACTTAGAATGCATTCTAAGTGGTACCTCCTCCTTCCAGAGGAGGTTGGTGGGAGGAGCTACAGGAGGACAGGCTCATTGTATTGGCTGGAATGAAATAAATGGAACTGTACAGTATATGGACGCCACATGTTTGACTCAGTTCCATTTATTCCATTCCAGCCATTAAAATGAGTCCGTCCTCCTATAGCTCCTCCCACCAGGCTTCCCATTCCCTTCATAACCTCAGGATGCAGTACTGGCCAGTCATTGATCACATGATCAGCTGTTAGTTTGTGTGTGAATGAGCCTTGGTTATCAATCTTGAGTTAAATTATCACTAGACTGAGACAGAGAGAGTGAGATCTGTCTTTGTGTCTGTCACTCACGCTTTCTTTTACTAAACAATGCAGCATAACTGTCAGTCACTGTCTCACCTGGAATATATGTTAACTGGAAACATGTGAATGAAGAACCTGTTAGTACATTCTGAAATAATAAATAGTATTTTGAAAACTCACCTAGAAAGTTGATACGTTATTAGATACAAGGACCCCACTGGGCACATATTTCAAATCAACATCAATTCCATGTTTGTTCAACGTGATTTTATTGAAATGACATGGAAACAATGTTGAGTCAACCAGTGTGTGCCCAGTGGGAAGAGGCAGAGAGACGTGAGTCAGATTAACATGATTAGTTATAATATGGCAATGACAGAGGTCATACATTCGGGTTTTGACATTGACTGATATATTATAGGACAAGAGTGCTGTCTGTGGTCTCTTCTGCTTCTATGGAATACTGGAGTGGTGAGATCCTGTTTGTGCTGTTGTATTACACTAACACGACTAGATGGCGTAGTTGTCAGCAGTATGGTGTGTTCTGGCCAGACTTGAGCCTAGGTGTCACAGTTAGGAAGAAGTGAAGCAAACACTCATGGTGATAACCACTACACTTGACTAGCCTGTTTTCCTTCTATACTAATAACCACCACACTGTGACTAGTCTGGTTTCTAGGCAACAGAGCAAGTCTGTTAGTGGTTAGTTAGGCAATCTTCTTGTTTACATTTCCCTCAGACGAGAGATTTACAACCTCCACCTGACATTTTGTTCTGGAGCACCACAAAACTTTAGTACTGCACTCTGCTCTTGGCCTGGGTGATCAGTTTAGAACGGTTACAAACCCTGCCTATCCCAACAACCAAGAGGAAACACAGTCAGTGTTATGATAGTTCCGCCCTGGTTATGGAGTGGAGCGGACACCTAAGTCACAATGAGCTAGACTTCCTGATCACAAGACAGGGGTGTGAGGGGCAGGATGTGTGTATGTGAGACTGTTGTCACGTACACACACAGACCCTATTCAAACCCTTTACATGTGCACCTTTCATTTCTTTCCTCTTTCCTCTAGGTAAGTGCAGATCTCACACAATCGAATTGGTGTAAGCAAGGGTTCTGTTGTATAGCTTTCACCCATCCAGTCATATCAGATCATTGATTACCTCAAGGAGAGGAGGATGGACTATTTAGCTTCTGTGGTAATATGGACAGTCTTTTTTACTTGAGATCTCAAATTGATATGGTTATAGAGAAATATCTGTTGATATATGGGTAGCGAGGTAACACGAGTACAGACTTTGCCTCACAGGGAGTCTACCTGTCCAGGCTCACCCAGTGGTTAAATGACACATGCTCATCTGTGGTAATGGCAGCTACAGTGCCTTCAGAAAGCATTCACACCCTTGAGTTTTTCCACATTTTGTTGTGTTACAGCCTGAATTTAAATAGATTAAATAGAGATTTTGTGTCACGGGCCTACACACAATACCCCATAATGTCAAAGTGGAATTGTTTTTTAAAATGTTTACAATTTAATTAAAAATGAAAACCTGAAATGTCTTGAGTCATTAAGTATTCAACCTATGTGTTATGGTAACCCTAAATAAGTTCAGGAGTAAAAATGTGCTTAACAAGTCACATAATGAGTTGCATGGACTCACTCTGTGTGCAATAATAGTGTCTAACATGATTTTTGAATGACTACCTCATCTCTGTACCCCACACATGCACTGAGTGTACAAAACATTAGGAACACATTCCTAATATTGAGTTGCAGCCCTGTTTGCCCCCGGAACAGCCTCAATTCGTCGGGGCATGAACTCTACAAGGTGTCAAAAGCGTTCCACAGGGATACTAGTCCATGTTGACTCCAATGCTTCCCACTCATGTATGACTAGTTGTGCATTCTTTTATCGGTCCTTGGGCACAAATATTGTACTGGACTGTCAGTTGACTAACTGTAGCCCATCTGTTGCTCTGCACAATTTGTGTCACAGCCTCCTTTGTCCTCTTTCATCAATGACCACTGGCCTGCCGTTGGCTGGAAGTCCTTTAGGTGGTGGACCATTCTTGATACACACAGGAAACTGTTGAGCATGAAAAACCCAACAGCGTTGCAATTCTTGACACACCCAAACCGGTGTGCCTGGCACCTACTACCATAACCTGTTCAAAGGCACTTCAATATTTTGTCTTGCCAATTCCCCCTCTAAATGGCACACATACACAATCCATGTCTCAATTGTCTCAAGGCATAAAAAAATCCTTCTTTAACCTGTTTCCTCCATCTACACTGATTGAAGTGGATTTAACAGTTAATCAATAAGGGATCATTCACCTGGATTCCCCTGGTCAGCCTATGTTATGGAAAGAGCAGATGTTCCTAATGTTTTGTACACTCAGTGTATACGTGTAGTAAGTGGTAATATAATAATAACGCTTTATGAGAGGGACATGTAGGTGTTATTGCTCCACCAACCAGTAAGAGGACTGTCTCTGCACACAGACACAACACACACACACAGTGTCCTGAGGGTAACTCTATCCCCATCCTGCTCTCCCTCTGCCTGATTACTGTAATCAGTAATCATGTTAAGAGAGGGATTGGCTCCAAGCAGCCCAGTCTGGTGCATTAGGACTGTTCCATCAGTCAAGACAATGCATTGCCGATAATGTTTTCTGAATACTAATTCTAGACTGACATTTTGGGACACAGACAGAAGCCAGACAGAACTATGATGTCACCTTAAGGACAGTTTGGCACAAGGGCTTTCGTTACACAGGTTAATGTCTCCATCAGACACACTTCTGGGGACAGAGACAGAGAGAAGCCAGACAGAGCTGTGATAAAGTTACCTTGATGATAGTTGGGGACACAAGCTTTTGAAAACAACCACCAGAATGGACGTACTTAACTCCATGTAGACACTCCTCATTAATAACACGAGCAATGGTACATTTTTATTGCAATAATTTTTATTTCACACAGACAAACAGTTTGTTTCACAAACAAACAGCTTTGGTCACATTTAGAGTCAGCTATAGTGCAGTACAGTGCAGTTACATCACTGGGACAGACAGACAGCTTTTCCTCTTTACAGCCTGGTGATGTAAGTAACACTACAGCTGTGGACATCCTCAGTCCTGGGGACAGTGTTGAGCACAGGGATACCCCACCAGTATAGCAGAAGCGTTTCCGCCCACTAAGTATCAGGGAATCTAGTCTGGGCAGAAAGGATTCTGCTAGACTGGGAAGGGGTGCAGGAAGGGCAGGGACGCAGCCCTCATTCAGGATGGAGGGGGGAGGAAGGGGAGAGAATGGAGAGAAATAGAAAGATAGAGAGATCACTTGGTCATACTCTTCACCAGCTCCAGCTCTTCAATGGGTCTCCATTTCTGGTTGATAGTGACTAGCTGCAGTTGGGAGAAAACCACACACACTTACACAACAACAACAATAACACTACTGGTCATATGTTACTACAAATACTCACCAGCGTTGGGGTCAATTCCATTTAGATTTAGTCAATTGACAAAGTAAAGTAAAGTTCCAGTTCCAGTTTTCCTCATTGCTTGTTTAGAATTACAGTTTCAGTCAACTTCCTGAATTGACAAAATTGAAATGGAATTGACCCCAACCCTGCTAGCTTCCTACTACATCCACAGTCAATCAATCCCACAGGGCATCAAATCATCACTACTGCATCTGCCTCCTTTATCAATAGGTCCCCATGCAATGAATCAACTGTGAATACAGATGTTTAGATAACAGTTGAAATTACTTTTAGATTACAGTAGAAATGGGAGATGTCCCGCCCCCCGATGGGTGCCCAGCCCTTTATGGTAAGTTATAGTCCTACTTGGCAACGTTTCTCTGTTGTGTGACTCAGCAGAATAGAGGAGGAACCACTGCATTGGCACACAACCTATACCCATAACATTACCCACAGAGTGGTCTCAATACCCATACCAATATCAATATCAACTTAGAGTGGTCCTCTATCAGAAATAACTAGGCATATGAAGAGTGTTTATAATGTAAAGCATACAAAGTACACTAATTAAGCCAAAAAAGCAAGAAAATGTCAATACTAACATAGATAGGTAAGAAATAGACAGACATAAAAAGTGTTTATAATGTTATCAATCACCTTCTGTGGTTTAGATGGGTCCAGTCTCTCCCAGGGTTCAGGGTTTGTGCTTTTATTTAAACTGAAAGAAAGTTAGAGAAATTATTAAAACAGAATATATCTCTGCCTGCTATGCCAGGGTTTGTCTTTATCGAAATATAAAGTTAAAGGGGCAGGCTTGTCAGAGACTGATAAACAAATCCACTTAATGAAATCAGCATGGGGCTACAGTTAAAGTGAGATCATACCGGGTTAGTACTTCAAGTTTCTTATCGTACCCATTATTAGAAGCACAATGAAATAGCCACACAAGGAAATATAATGCGCATGCAAATAAGAAGAAATGTGGATTCCCCAGACCCAGATTAAATCTTACCCTGGACTAAAAATACTAAATTGAGAATCTCCACAAAAATGGTTAGTAAAGTACTAGGTTTATTTGGGTCCAGGAAGCCATAAAAATGTACAGCAAATACATGATAAAATACATAAAATCTCACATGACATCATTCTTTGTAAATAGGAAGTAGAGTGAGGCAGAGGTGGCTCCTACAGCAGCCAATGCCACGAAGCCGATCAGAGGAATGAGCTGGGAGAGAGAAACACGCAGCTGTCAGGATAAGGGCCTCATACCCTTATATGTGGATAGCATGGTTGGTCCTAACTCTATTTGAGAATTGGGGTCTACATAATTTAATTCAGGAAGCAAGGGAAATGGAATTCCCATAAATAAATACAACTTAAATTATTTATTTGTAATTTAATTTAAACTCTTGCAGGGAATAACCTTGCTAGGATAGGAATAATGAATAACCTTAATCAGAAACCATAGAAACACTGATCCAAAACAAGAAATAGAGAGAAACTCACCTCTTTCCTCTTCCTCAGCATCTGAATAAATCCAGACTTCATTTTTATTTTCAAATTCCCTTCAGGTATTTAAAAGAAAACACGTAGTATTGTTTTAAATGATTGAGTCGAATATTAATCTGGTAACAAGTATTATTCTGTCTAGCAAATATTTAATCTGTGTAGGTCCATCCTATAAGGCAACAGGTCTATAGATGCTGTCCGTCTCACCTGCTGCCGCCAGAGTCCCAAGGTCCTTGTGAGCAGAGCATCCTGAATGTCTATTGAAGTAGGCTACTATCCGACCAGAGGTGATACGAGTTGTAAAGCACGTAGACATTTTCGCTATCGAAATCCTTCACAGCGTTTCAATTGAGCCGGCGGTTGATCAACTTTCCTCTGTGAGTGTGAGCGCATCGCCCCCCTGTGGTTTCAAATGTTCAAGGTGAAAATGCCAAGTGCATTTCTGTTGCACGTTTTCTGAGCGCCCTGAAAGCAGATAACTCTTTCAAGTAAATATAATTGTTAGAACTATTTTGATAGAAAATAAAATGCGTTTAAATTGTGTATGAAATGCAAAGAGGCTATTATTTAGGGAAAATAAATATGTTTAGAAAACCCTTATATTTTGTTTATTGTGACACCTGGTGGTTACCTGTACTGGACCAACAAATTATATGTTGCAGTCAGTCGTTGATAGACACCAAGCAAACACATCGTTTTCAACTGCACTGAACAGAAATATAAACGCACCATGTAAAAAGTGTTGGTCCCATGTTTCATGAGTTGAAATAAAAAATCCCAGAAATGTTCTATACACACAAAAAGCTTATTTATCTCAAACTTTGTGCACAAATTTGTTTACATTCCTGTTAGCGAGCATTTCTCCTTTGCCAAGATAATTCATCCACCTGACAGGTCTGGCATATCAAGAAACTGATTAAACAGCATGATCATTACACAAGTGCACCTTGTGCTGGGGACAATAAAAGGCCACTTTAAAATGTGCAGTTTTGTCACACAACACAATACCACAGGTGTCTCAAGTTTTGAGGGAGCGTGCAAATGGAATGGTGACTGCAGGAATGTCGTTGTTGCCAGAGGGGAGAGGGGGGTATTTCTGTCTGTAATAAAGCCCTTTTATGGGGAAAAAAACATATTCTGATTCTGCCCAGTCATTTGAAATCCATAGATAAAGGCCTAATGAATTTATTTCAATTTACTGATTTCCTAATATGAACTGTAAACTCAGTAAAATCTTTGAAATTGTTGCATGTTGCATTTATATTTTTGTTCAGTATATGTGTATCGTGTTATCTAATCCTACTGTTTTGTTTGGAAATTGTATCATTGTATAATTTAATTTACCATTTTTACAGGATCATAGAACTTGGAATACATTGAATGCCTTCACAAACCTAGCGGACTAAACTTTATGATGATCTTCACCAATGCGGAGTGGTCGAGACCAGGGCCCATATTCACAAAGCATCTCAGAAAAGGTCTTAGGAATCCTGTTAAAACGTGTTTTAAGACAAAAAAAACGTCCAGCTCTTAGAATGACGTTAAGACACTGCCCAGACAAACACTGAGACAGAAGTAAAATCAACTCATAAAAGTTTTTCTCAGTTGGTAATCACCACCGTTTGAGTACTGCAACGTAGTGATGTTATGTTTGATACCGGAGCTCCAAGGCATTCAAAGTCGCTAAGCAGTGTACTTCAAAGCAGTGTGGCGATGCCTGTATCTCTTTATCAGAAGCAAGTGATCAATGATGTCCAAAGTTTTGTTTCGTCTAACAACCACCTGACTGGTTTGGTAATGGTTTTGGTAGAAGACAAAAAGGCTACTCTGCACACGTGCTACAGCGTGTGGGACGTCATCTATAATAATTTGGCTGTTCTAAATTATTTTGACCAGCATGTGCCACCAGTGTACACTGTGTTGTTCAAAGCCTCGAGTAATGAACCTATTTTCGACACAATAGGCTGGAAAGCCTCAATCCTCAAGAAGCTTCGTTTCCCTATAACAACTGCAATGAAAAGATAGTGATGACACTCATTGACATTGTTGTAAATTGGGGAATAACCAATCAGAGGCATAGCCAGCTGTGAACTTCTGCAACATGGTCTCAGAGCATTTCGTATTATTTTGTACATAAATCCGAGACACTCCATTTAGTATGATATGTTACGTTTCGTATGGCATGTATTAATTTGTGGATGTCCATTATCCATTTCATATGATATGTTACGAATTACAATTCGAATGACATGTTACAAATTGCAATTCGTACAATAAGTTACACATTTGGAAAATATACAGTATGTTATGAAATGCAAAGCGGGTTAGCTAACATGCTAAGTACATAGTTGCAAAGTAGCTATAAAGTAGTAAGCATTTGCTAAGTGCTAATGAGCTAAAATGCTAAATTGTACATGATGAGATTCGAACCCATCCACCCCGACCAACTACCCTCCTTTCATTGTTGCTTAATTTACATTTACTATGTTACATCTAGTCTATGAGACCAGTCTTAATATGCCAGCTACTGGAGCGAAATAAGCCTGCTATTGTTCATTTTAATACAGTACATTTCCCACACCTTAATGTTATATGTTGAAAATTATTTAAAAATAAGTAAGTTAATTCTTAGTTATTTTGCAAATTACATTCTACATTTGAGTCAATTAGCAGACACT
The DNA here is from genome assembly GCF_002910315.2 of Salvelinus sp. IW2-2015. NCBI lineage: Eukaryota > Metazoa > Chordata > Actinopteri > Salmoniformes > Salmonidae > Salvelinus > Salvelinus sp. IW2-2015. Next base: position 192,984 of record NW_019942602.1, on the reverse strand, counting down.
CTTATCCAGAGTGACTTACAGGAGCAATTAGGGTTAAGTGCCTCGCAAATCGACAGATTTTTCACCTACAAAGTTTGGACACACCTACTCATTCAAGGGTTTTTCTTTATTTTTACTATTTTCTACATTGTAGAATAATTGTGAAGACATCAAAACTATGGGATAACACATATAGAATCCTGTAGTAACCAAAGAAGTGTTAAACAAATAAAAATATATTTTATATTTGAGCTTTTCAAAGTAGCCAGCCTTTGCCTTGATGACAGCTTTGCACACTCTTGGCATTCTTTCAACCAGCTTCATGAGGTAGTCACCTGGAAGGCATACATAACATAGACAGATAAATAAATACAGAAAAAAAGAACCAGAAGGTATTTGAACCAAGTCTGGCACAAAGAGAAGATTGATATGGGATACAAGACTATACACAATCTATATACACACGTGCCATTTACCACATATAGAAGCTAAATATTTGTACAATTTAATTCTAGGTATCCCTTTTTCTTTTATTCAAGGCTTTATCTAAATATTCCGCTAACGGAAATACACAATGGACAAAAAAACATTACAATTAAAAACAGCAGTAACTACACATTTGGTCAAAATTTAGTTAAGACTGAAATGAGGCTTTGTAGTATCGGTTTATCTTGTGTCAAATTTGCTTTAACTACAAAATCCAAGTAAAAATAAAGGCAAATAGCAGTAAATTAAGTTACTAGTGTTTTCACTGAAGTTACTGTGATTTGCCTTGATATTCTATTGGGCCCTGAGTTCAGGCTATACTGATCATGAGACCCTTACACACACCATGAGACAGCCAAGAAAGTTGGATAAACACATTTAGATTTTAGATAGTGCACTTTGCTTTTGCATTACCCATATAGTTGTTGAAGGCCATACAAAGGCAGAGTGCAGTATCGGCATTTTAGGGGTCATAGGTCAGATCAGTGGTCATGGTTGTTTTCCTTAAACAATTATTTTATAATAAGATAATACAGTGCCTTCAGAAAGTATTCACACTCCTTGACTTTTTCCACATTTTGTTGTGTTACAGGCTGAATTTAAAATGGATGAAATTTAGATTTTTTTGTAACTGGCCTATGTAACAGTTTAACTTTAGTCCGTCCCCTTGCCCCAACCTGGGCGCAAACCAGGGACCCTCTGCACACATCAACAACAGTCACCCACGAAGCATCGTTACCCATCGCTCCACAAAGGCCGCGGCCCTTGCAGAGCAAGGGGAACCACTACTTCAAGGTCTCAGAGCAAGTGATGTCACCGATTGAAAGGCTATTAGCGCGCACCACCGCTAACTAGCTAGCCATTTCATATCGGTTACACCTACACACATTCACAATATATAATTTTAAAGTGGAATTATGTTGTTCGAAATTTTTACAAATTAATAAAACAGGAAAAGCTGAAATTTGCTTAACAATTCACATACTAAGTTGCATGGACTCACTCTGTGTGCAATTATAGTGTTTAACATGATTTTCTGTACCCCACACATACAATTATCTGTAAGGTCCCGAGCATTGCATTTTAAAAACAGATACAACCACAAAGACCAGGGAAGTTTTCCAATGCCTCGTAAATTAGAGCACCTATTGGTAGATGTGTAAAAATGAAAAAAGCAGACATTGAATATCTGTTTGAGCATGGTGAAGTAATTCATTTACATTTTGAATTCAGGCTGTAAAACAAAAACATGTTGCATAAGTCAAGGGGTATGAATGCTTTCTGAAGGAACTATCAGTGCATATGTACTTCTATAGTACAATATATTTAGCTGGAAAGACCACCTTTTTTTAAAAGCAAATTTTCTGATGGTGGCATTGTCATCATACAGCCATTGCATTTGATTGGATCACACAGGCACAAACTCCTCATTAATCATTAATAACACAAGCAATGCCCATTTTCAATTGCAATAACTTATTTCACACTCACACTACTCACACTTATTTGGAACTACACACTACTTCTTTACCATGTATTGGTGTAGCTAACTACTGGAACTACACACTACTTCTTTACCATGGGATTGGTGGTAGCTAACTACTGGAAACTACACACTACTTCTTTACCATGTATTGGTGTAGCTAACTACTGGGACTACACACTACTTCTTTACCATGTATTGGTGTAGCTAACTACTGGAACTACACACTACTTCTTTACCATGTATTGGTGTAGCTAATACTGGAACTACACACTACTTCTTACCATTGTTAGGGTAGCTAACTACTGGAACTACACACTACTTCTTTACCATGTATTGGTGTAGCTAACTACTGGACTACACACCTACTTCTTTTACCATGTATTGGTGTAGCTAACTACGTGGAAACTACACACTACTTCTTTACCATGTATTGGTGTAGCTAACTACTGGAGCTACACACTACTTCTTTACCATGTATTGGTGTAGCTAACTACTGGAGCTACACAGTACTTTTTTTGCAGAAATAAAATAAAATATGGGTGAAGTAGGCAATCATTTAATTTCTTTTTTCTGAATAAGACCTACCTAATTCTCACTTTAAACATTGTTTTTGTGTTTAATAGGCTAAATTACCTATTCTGTTAACATATGTGATCTGTTCTTGCAATTTCTAATTTTCAGATTTAAATATGATAATTTTTCACTTTTCTACTTTTTCTACTTTTTCAAAGTTACTTTAGTTAAGTAAACTATATTTTTCACAGGGATAGCTTTAGTGTAGCTTAACTTCTTTCAGTGTGAAGTAATTGGTAGCTTGGTAAACTATATTTTCAGAGTAGCTTCCCCAACACCGTGTAACACTACTTGCGCCTGCCTCCTTTACCAATAGGTGCCCATGCAGAGAATCATCCATGAATACAGACGTTTAGATTACAGTTTAAATGACGTTTAGATGACAGTTAAAATGGGATCATTCCCGCCCACAATGAGTGAGTTATAGTTATACTTGGCAACGCTGCTCTGTTTGTTTGACTAAGCTGAATAGAGGAGGAACCACTGACACAAATGGCTACTGATGCCAATGCCAACGTAGAGAGGACATAAATAGACATAGAAATAGTGCTTATAAAGTTATCAATCACCTTCTGTGGTTTAGATGGGTCCACTCCCTCCCAGGGTTCAGGGTTTCTACTTTTATTTAAACTGAAAGAAAGTTAAAGATAAATTATTAAAACAGAATATATGCTATGCCAGGGTTTGTCTTTTATTAAACGAAAAAAGTAAAAAACGGGCAGGCCTGTCAGAGACTGTAAAGCAAATTCCCTTTAGATAAAAGTATTTTAAACTGTCAGGTTAGTACTTCTAGTTCACATTACTAGAAACAAGACAAATAGCAAGACAAGCAAATATAATCCACCATTCTGCTAGCAAACGTGCAATCTTTGGAGAATAAAATCGACGAGTTACGCGGAAGATTAAACTACCAACGGGAAATTAAAAACTGTAACATCTTATGCTTCACAGAGTCATGGCTGAACGACAACAATATCAACATACAGCTGGCTGGTTATATGATATACCGGCAGGATAGAACAGGGGCGTCTGGTAAGACAAGGCGCGGCTGTCTTTATATTTTTTTTAACAACAGCTGGTGCACGATATCTAAGGAAGTCTCGAGCTATTGCTCGCCTGAGGTAGAGTATGTCATGATAAGATGTAGACCACACTACCTACCGAGAGAGTTTTCATCTGTATTCTTTGTAGGAGTTTACATACCACCACAGTCAGAAGCTGGCAATAAGACAGCATTGAATGAGCTGTATTCTGCCATAAGCAAACAAGAAAACACTCACCCAGAGGCGGCGCTCCTAGTAGCCGGGGACTTCAATGTAGGGAAACTTAAATCCGTTTTACCAAATTTCTATCAGCATGTTAAATGTGTAACCAGAGGAAAACATTTTTCAAGCAGGAAGCACCAGTGACTAGATCAATAACAAAGTGGTCAGAGAAAGCAGAAGCTAAGCTACGGGACTGTTTTGCTAGCACAGACTGGAATATGTTCTGGAATTCCTCCGATGGCATTGAGGAGTACACCACATCAGTCATTGGCTTCATCAATAAGTGCATCGATGATGTTGTCCCCACAGTGACCGTACGTACATACCCCAACCAGAAGCCAAGGAATTACAGGTAGCATCCACACTGAGCTAAAGGCTAGAGCTGCCGCTTTCAAGGAGCGGGCCTCTAACCCGGAAGCTTATAAGAAATCCTGCTATGCCCTCCGAGAACGAACCATCAAACAGGCAAAGCATCAATACAGGACTAAGATTGAATCGTACTACACCGGCTCTGACGCTCGTCGATGTGGCAGGGCTTGCAAACTATTACAGACTACAAAAGGAAACACAGCCGAGAGCTGCACAGTGACACAAGCCTACCAGATGAGGTGAACTACTTATATGCTCGCCTCGAGGCAAATAACACTGAAATATGCATGAGAGCACCAGTGTTCCGGAAGACTGTATGATCACGCTCTCCTCAGCCGATGTGAGTAAGACCTTCAAACAGGTCAATATTCACAAGGCCGCAGGGCCAGACGGATTACCAGGACGTGTACTGCTAGCATGTGCTGAACAATTGGCAAGTGTCTTCACTGCCATTTTCAACCTCTCCCTGTCCGAGTCTGTAATACCAACGTGTTTAAGGCAGACCACCATAGTCCCTGTGCCCAAGAACACTAAGGTGAAAAGGAACACTAAGGTAAAAAGAACACCTACAGTGGGGAGAACAAGTATTTGATACACTGCCGATTTTGCAGGTTTCCCTACTTACAAAGCATGTAGAGGTCTGTAATTTTTATCATAGGTACACTTCAACTGTGAGAGACGGAATCTAAAACAAAAATCCAGAAAATCACATTGTATGATTTTAAGTAATTAATTAGCATTTTATTGCATGACATAAGTATTTGATACATCAGAAAAGCAGAACTTAATATTAGTACAGAAACTTTGTTTGCAATTACAGAGATCATACATTTCCTGTAGTTCTTGACCAGGTTTGCACGCACTGCAGCAGGGATTTTGGCCCACTCCTCCATACAGACCTTCTCCAGATCCTTCACGTTTCGGGGCTGTCGCTGGGCAATACGGACTTTCAGCTCCCTCCAAAAATGTTCTATTTGGTTCAGGTCTGGAGACTGGCTAGGCACTCCAGGACCTTGAGATGCTTCTTACGGAGCCACTCCTTAGTTGCCATGGCTGTGTGTTTCGGGTCGTTGTCATGCTGGAAGACCCAGCCACGACCCATCTTCAATGCCTCTACTGAGGGAAGGAGGTTGTTGCCAAGATCTCACGATACATGGCCCCATCCATCTCCCCTCAATACGGTGCAGTCGTCCTGTCCCCTTTGCAGAAAAGCATCCCAAAGAATGATGTTTCCACCTCCGTGCTTCACGGTTGGATGGTGTTTCTTGGGGTTGTACTCATCCTTCTTCTTCCTCCAAACACGGCGAGTGGAGTTTAGACCAAAAAGCTCTATTTTTGTCTCATCAGACCACATGACCTTCTCCCATTCCTCCTCTGGATCATCCAGATGGTATTGGCAAACTTCAGACGGGCCTGGACATGCGCTGGCTTGAGCAGGGGACCTTGTGTGCGCTGCAGGATTTTAATCCATGACGGCGTAGTGTGTTACTAATGGTTTTCTTTGAGACTGTGGTCCCAGCTCTCTTCAGGTCATTGACCAGGTCTGCCATGTAGTTCTGGGCTGATCCCTCACCTTCCTCATGATCATTGATGCCCACGAGGTGAGATCTTGCATGGAGCCCAGAACCGAGGGTGATTGGACCGTCATCTTGAACTTCTTCCATTTTCTAATAATTGCGCCAACAGTTGTTGCCTTCTCACCAAGCTCTTGCCTATTGTCCTGAGCCCATCCCAGCCTTGTGCAGGTCTACAATTTTATCCCTGATGTCCTTACACAGCTCTCTGGTCTTGGCCATTGTGGAGAGGTTGGAGTCTGTTTGATTGAGGTGTGTTGACAGGTGTCTTTTTATACAGGTAACAAGTTCAAACAGGTGCAGTTAATACAGGTAATGAGTGGAGAACAGGAGGGCTTCTTAAAGAAAAACTACAGGTCTGTGTGAGCCGGAATTCTTACTGGTTGGTAGGTGATCAAATCTTATGTCATGCAATAAAATGCTAATTAATTACTTAAAAATCATACAATTTGATATTCAGGATTTTTGTTTTAGATTCCGTCTCTCACAGTTGAAGTGTACCTATGATAAAAATTACAGACCTCTACATGCTTTGTAGTAGGAAAACCTGCAAAATCGGCAGTGTATCAAATACTTGTTCTCCCCACTGTATGTGAGAATGCTTTCATTGAATACAGCTCAGAGTTCAACACCATATAGTACCCTCAAAGCTCATCAATAAGCTAAGGACCCTGGGACTAAACACCTCCCTCTGCAACTGGATCCTGGATTTCCTGACGGGCCGCCCCCAGGAGGTAAGGTAGATAACAACATCCGCCATGCTGATCCTCAAACACAGGGGCAATTCAGGGGTGCATGCTCAGTCCCTCCTGTACTCCCTGTTCACTCATGACTGCACAGCCAGGCAGGATTCCAACACCATCATTAAATTAGCTGATGACACAACAGTGGTAGGCCTGATCACCGATAACGACGAAACAGCCTATAGGGAGGAGATCAGAGACCTGGCCATGTGGTGCCAGGACAACAACCTCTCCCTCAACGCAATCAAGACAAAGGAGATGATTGTGGACTACAGGAAAAAGAGGACCGAGCATGACCTCATTCTCATCGACGGGGCTACAGTGGAGCAGGTTGAGAGCTTCAAGTTCCTTGGTGTCCACATCACCAACAAACTAACATGGTCCAAGCACACCAAGACAGTCGTGAAGAGGGCACGAAAAAACCTATTTCCCCTCAGGAGACTGAAAAGATTTTGCATGGGTCCTCAGATCGTCAAAAGGTTCTACATCTGCACCATCGAGAGAATCCTGACTGGTTGCATCACTGCCTGGTATGGCAACTGCTCGGGCCTCTGACCGCAAGGCACTACAGAGTGTAGTGCGTACGGCCCAGTACATCACTTGGGCCAAGCTTCCTGCTTCCAGGACCTCTATACCAGGCGGTGTCAGAGGAACGGCCCTAAAAATTGCCAAAGACTCCAGCCAGCCTAGTCATAGACTGTTCTCTCAGCTACCGCACGGCAAGCGGTACCGGAGCGCCAAGTCTAGGTCCAAGAGGCTTCTAAACAGCGTCTACCCCAAGCCATAAGACTCCTGAGCATCTAGTCAGATAGCTACCCAGACTATTTGCAGTGATTTGATTTGATCAACAATCATAGTAGAAGTTGTATAGGCTTTTTTGTGTGTGTTGGGTTGTGTATAATATGTGTCCGTTCAGGTTGTTACTTTAATTTGTGTTATCATGTTCGGCCATTTATACTTTTGTTGTCTATTTCAGTGCTTCTTAAACCTCTCCTCGGGGACCCCCAGACGTTTCACAATTTTTTTGTAGTTCTGAACTAGCTCACCTGATTCAACCAGTCAAGGGCTTGATGATTAGTTGACAAGTTGAATCAGGTTTGCTGGCTCTGGAATAGATCAAATACATGGAACGGCTGGGGGTCCCCAAGGAGAGGTTTGAGAACCACTGGTCTATTTGATGCACAATACTATAGTATATTTTCTGAGGTCCCTTTAGTGCTCTGACAAGGCTTACTTTTACCCGTAATCACCACCAGAGAGAGACAAATACCTTGGTATAGAGAGGATGATATGGTCTTGGGCAAGACGACTAGGGATGACCATTTTTTATTATTATTATTATTTATTTTTTTAACTCGGCAAGTCAGATAAGAACAAATTCTTATTTAAAATGACGGCCTACCACGGCCAAAACTTAACCCGGACGACACTGAGCCAATTTGTGCGCTGCCCTATGGGACTCCCAAACACGGCCAGTTGTGATACAGCTTGGAATCGAACAAGGATCTGTATTGACGCCTCTAGCACTGAGATGCAGTGCCTTAGACAGCTGTGCCACTCGGAAGCACATACATTCATACAGCTAAAAGAAAAGAAAATGTTATTTGTCACATGCGCCGAATATAACAGCTATAGACCTTAGAGTGAAATGCTTACTTACAAGAACATTGCTACTAGTAATTACATTGTTACACATTACAGTACAGAACCCACACGGGATAATAGGATAATCACTTTGAACAGTCACTTTTGAAAGAGATGGAACAGAGCATCTACCACTGTTGACACGTTGGCTCGTCCATGAAAGGAGCTGTAGTCACACATTGTGTATCCAGTGGTTTACTATGAATGTCTTGGTATTGCCAGCTATTTCTGATTCATGAGTTATGTTAGATTGGTCTATGTGTTTCATAGATCAGTATTCAAGCGGTGTTATCAGTTTGCGGACCTACCGTCAACCTGTGTGTCTAACTCATGTCCCCATCGCAATTGATTGGGGTAATAATTGAGCTATGAGACAAAAGTAAGAGATCTGTCTCGATACTCAGACAATTTAACCAGGGGTGGACAGACCACAAGGGCAGGAAGAGCGAGAGACGGCCTGAATGCCTCATTAGGCAAAATGTCTCAAGGCCTCAAATGGCTCATTAAATTAGTTTAAAAACCTGTTCTATTTTGTCCTCATATTATGAAATGGTCATGTGGTGCTCCATAGTTAGAAGTGTGACATTTGACTGAAAAAGGTAGAAAGTCCCTCCTAAAAAATAGTTTAATTAAATGTACAGGATTCTGATGAAATACATTTCACAATTGTGAAACTGGTAGAGGATTTTCAGCCACATTGACATTGAGTGAATTTTCAAAAGAGAAAAGATCAAAGTCTGAATTAAAGTATAACAAATTATTATTTGTTATACATTATTGTTACTTTTTTGTATTATATTTTTTACTCTAATTTATTTAGTAAATATTTTCTTAGCTATATTTTCTTAACTGCATTGTTGGTTAAGGGCTTGTAAGTAAGCATTTCATGGTAAGGTTTACACCTGTTGTATTCAACGCATGTGATAAATAAAATTGGATTTGATTTGATTCAACATACCAGTAGTGAGATGAGTCAGAAATGATTCAGATAAACCAAGGCCACTATTCAATATACACCAATCTAGTTGTTAATTAATTAGATAATTTATTTAACAGGACAATGCGTCATTAGTTATTTTTGGACACTTTTGTTCATAGTCCAGGGGCAGTACCAATATGGTCCCTGAACGACAGCATGACAGCATGTTGTAATGAGGGCCTTGCGGTAATATTTTAGAACCAAGAACCCCAAGTTTGTTTGAATAGGACCTTATGACTTCAAATTAGTCACCATAGACTTAAACAGGAGACCATTCTCCTGGTTGCCCAAAGGGCTATTAAATTACTGACAGGGCTGTCTAGATTAAAACACTTTCTGTCTTTCTGCATGTCAGGAAGCCAGCAGAGTTGGGTCTTTGCACTTGGCCTCAATCGATCTCAGGTAAAACGATAAGCTGTGGTTTATCTCACCCAGGTCACCGTGATGAAAATAGGTCATTGATTCCCTTGTCGGCCACTGTAGATTGCAAACAGCCGCTCTGCCCTAGTGCCCTCCTGAACATTGAGGACATTTCAAGCCAATAAAAGAGTGAGATCTTCTGTGGCTGACCATGACGGTTGTAGGGGAGGAGGTGTATTAGGATGCAAGGGGAGCATTCATTGTGCTACAGGCAGATTCAGAAACATTTCTGACTTCCCGCTGAAAGAAACCAGGGCTAAAACATACAGTAGGAGACAGAAAATGACATCCATATCAGAATATGTCATTTTTGGTAACACTGGTAACAACAGTGAATGTAGGCCTATTAACATATTAACATATTTTTGTAATTGTATAGCAATTGAGTTTTTTTAATCATACAAGATGAATAGAGATCATAATTACAGTTGTTACTACACAGGCATTTATCTGTAAACGGGAGGGGTGTGTAGCTGGAGGGGGGGGAAAGAGACATAAGGATGACTGAGACAGTGTTAGAGTGTGTGTAGTGTGTGTGTGTGTGTGTGTTGTGTGGTGTGTGTGTGTGTGTGTGTGTGTGTGTGTGTGTGTGTGTGTGTGTGTGTGTGTGTGTGTTGTGTGTGTGTGTGTGTGTGTGTGTGTGTGTGTGTGTGTGTGTGTGTGTGTGTGTGCACAGTTTTTTTTGGGGGGGGAAAGTAGTGCGATGAGGCAGGCTGGTGCTCAGCCAGCCAAAATCCTATTGCATTCTCAGAGTTGGAGAGTGGGGGTGTGTGCAGTAATTACTTTGGGGGAGACTGTCATTGTGCTGGGGTGGAGGGAGCTTGGAGCGCGTAGCTGTGCAGCTTTGTAGCCGTGATCTTTCCATCTCATCTCATCACCTTTGTCTGGCAAATTCCCTCGACGGCTCTGTGAAGCCTGCTGCGTTCAGCGCTGTCAGTCTGGGCCGTCAAATCGATGCCCATCTCGTCCACTTCTATATTTAACCAGGTTCAACGACTCAGGCACTGATAGGGAGCCTCCCTCCTTGCCGCTCCGCTCCCTCTCTCTGAGGTTAGATTAGCAGCAGCTCCAGACTGATCAGGGCAGGATAATACACTCTGCAGCCAGATCAGATCAGGCTGAAGCTCTGAYATGCCTTCTGTTACTAAGCCAATTTGAATTTGAATTATATTGTATGCAGTGGCGACCCGTCATTCAGTGCAGGTGGGGCACCTGTTTTACATGTTATTTTGGCATTAATACGTATCACATATCAGTTTGCAAACAATGTAAAAAAAAATATATACATTCATTTAATTAATATAGCTGCATACAATTTTTTTGTTTTTTTTGTTGCTTTCTTGAGTAAGGCAGCTCCAAAATGCAGGTGTTTCAGCCTAGCTCAGTGCTTTCTGTAGTTGTGGGGCAGCCAGCGGAAAATACGGAGCATAGGGGTTGGTAATGTTCTCTAGTTGCGCCGTGATTGGCTCAGTGTTCTGTCCCTCATGGAGATACTACGTCACCGCAAAATCTATGGGTAGAGCTCGAAAATTCAAACCCCTTGGGTGCTGCCATAGAGTTGCATTAGAAGTGCCCATCCAAGAAGGCTCAAAGTCATTGGCCACAGCTAAAATGACGTCAAATCACGTTATATCTACAGTAGCTTTGATTGGACTGACATCATACTTTCAAAATCTCAGCTAGCAAGCTAGTAGTCATCATCAGGAATCAAGTCGACAATCAACTGACAAATAATTTTCAATCCTTTTCATATGAAGAGAAATAATGAAGAGAAATTATAGCTAAAATGTATCGGTGCTCATCGGCCATTGGACATAAACATTACTCAACAAGTTCGAAATCGCTAATTCAACAATGAGTGGTTTGGAAGGAACTGCAAGCATTGCAAAGCAATCACTAGCCTGCTATTCAGTGGAGTGTGTGTGTGGTCCAAGTCTGGGTTTAAGGGTCTCTTTTCCAAGCTTAAAAGGATAAACATTCAACATTTGCCATGCTGTCTATCCAGCATGACTTCAGCCGCGCTCAAAACAACAAGAAACTTGGACCTGGGACATCTCAGGCTTTAGTGCGTTCATGACAACTGGGAACTCTGAAAAAAAACAAGCTCCGACTGGGAAAATAAGTTTTGAACGGTCATCCAACTCGGAAATGCAAGTCGGGAGCTCAGGCCTCTTTCTAGAGCTCCGAACTGAAGATCACTGACGTCATCATGATTGAACTTTGTCTTGAAAGCACCATACATTCAAAGAATGCCAGACTTTGATAACAAAGTTTGATGACAAAATTTGCCCACAAAGGACCACTGCACCACCTTCCTGTTCAAGTGAGCACAGCACAACAAGGTCCAGAAATGTCTTGTATGCTGCTGCAATAAATTATGTAATCTGCCATGTAGATATGTATACAGTAGCTAAGAAAGTAATACTAAGTGTATGTTGTGTAGTAAGCTGTTAGTAGCCCATGTGCCTCACCCTAATAATTTGGTCCCTTTTCCTCTCATCATTTTGCCTACTGTTCTGATGGAACAGCCTCTTCTCCGCTCGTCATCCCCTTATGCCATAGTTTGTACATCTCAATTGTCAGTAGAAACCACATTTGTTTAAGCAAGTCAGCCATATCAGCTTTGTTTTTTTAAAAGGCAATAAATGAGGCTGAATGAACTGTTTCACTGCCAGACAAGGCTCTGCTGATGGTAAGGTGTTGGGACTGCTGTTGGGACTCTGCTGTTGGGACAGCTTTATGTAGGCCCTAACAGTTTGTGGGCACCGTTTATCACGGCTAAAGTGCAATCAATGTATTGTTTAGTGTTTTATTGTGTAGTGGCTTTACTGGCATGCGTCTAAAAAAAATTGGGGGGAGTTTGCCCCACCAAGAAGTACAGTCGTGGCCAAAAGTTTTGAGAATGACACAAATATTAATTTCCACAAAGTTTGCTGCTTCAGTGTCTAGATATTTTTGTCAGATGTTACTATGGAATACTGAAGTATAATTACAAGCATTTCATAAGTGTCAAAGGCTTTTATTGACAATTACATGAAGTTGATGCAAAGAGTCAATATTTGCAGTGTTGACCCTTCTTTTTCAAGACCTATGCAATCCACCCTGCCATGCTGTCAAATAAATTCTGGGCCACGCCCTGACTGATGACAGCCCATTCTTGCATAATCAATGCTTGGAGTTTGTCAGAATTTGTGGGTTTTGTTTGTCCACCCGCCTCTTGAGGATTGACCACAAGTTCTCAATGGGATTAAGGTCTGGGGAGTTTCCTGGCCATGGACCCAAAATATCGATGTTTTGTTCCCCGAGCCACTTAGTTATCACTTTTGCCTTATGGCAAGGTGCTCCATCATGCTGGAAAAGGCATTGTTCGTCACCAAACTGTTCCTGGATGGTTGGGAGAAGTTGCTCTCAGAGGATGTGTTGGTACCATTCATTATTAATGGCTGTGTTCTTAGGCAAAATTGTGAGTGAGCCCACTCCCTTGGCTGAGAAGCAACCCCACACATGAATGGTCTCAGGATGCTTTACTGTTGGCATGACACAGGACTGATGGTAGCGCTCACCTTGTCTTCTCTGGACAAGCTTTTTTCCGGATGCCCCAAACAATCGGATAGGCATTCATCAGAGAAAATGACTTTACCCCAGTACTCAGCAGTCCAATCCCTGTACCTTTTGCAGAATATCAGTCTGTCCCTGATGTTTTTCCTGGAGAGAAGTAGCTTCTTCGCTGCCCTTCTTGACACCAGGCCATCCTCCAAAAGTCTTCGCCTCACTGTGCGTGGAGATGCACTCACACCTGCCTGCTGCCATTCCTGAGCAAGCTCTGTACTGGTGGTGCCTCGATCCCGCAGCTGAATCAACTTTAGGAGACGGTCCTGGCGCTTGCTGGACTTTCTTGGGCACCCTGAAGCCTTCTTCACAACAATTGAACCGCTCTCCTTGAAGTTCTTGATGATCCGATAAATGGTTGATTTAGGTGCAATCTTACTGGCAGCAATATCCTTGCCTGTGAAGCCCTTTTTGTGCAAAGCAATGATGATGGCACATGTTTCCTTGCAGGTAACCATGGTAAACAGAGGAAGAACAATGATTCCAAGCACTACCGAAGCTTCCAGTCTGTTATTCAAACTCAATCAGCATGACAGAGTGATCTCCAGCCTTGTCCTCGTCAACACTCACACCTGTGTTAACGAGAGAATCACTGACATGATGTCAGCTGGTCCTTTTGTGGCAGGGCTGAAATGCAGTGGAAATGTTTTTGGGGGATTCAGTTAATTTGCATGGCAAAGAGGGACTTTGCAATTAATTGCAATTCATCTGATCAGTCTTCATAACATTCTGGAGTATATGCAAATTGCCATCATACAAACTGAGGCAGCAGACTTTGTGAAAACTAATATTTGTGTCATTCTCAAAACATTTGGCCATGAATGTACATGCTAAAATCGCCACTGATTGTATGGACACTTTACATTGCTGTAAGAATGATCAACTAAGCTATAAGCTAATGACAATACAGTTTCCTRCAAAGACACACTTGAGATGTTTGTCAGGACATTTAGAATGAAAGAGCCCAAAAGTCGAACTGTAATAAAGGACTTTATCATTATCAGTCAATGGAACATTTGTCCGTTACAGTCAAACGTGGTATTCTGCTGTAATTGCACACGGTAACGTTTGACATTTCCCTCATTAACGTGACCGAGTGTCCTTGGGAAGAATGAAAGCATATGAACAAGGTGAATTTACATCTTACGTTTAACCCTGTCGCTAAGCAATGGTGAACCCACCTGGATAAAGGGTGGCTGCTAAATTAATGAGTAACGAATGGGGGAATGAATGAAAAGCGGAGGAACGTGGTGAAGAAGCATATTTGAGACAGGTGGCACAGCCAACTTCATCAAGGGACGAAGCTTTCTCTGGCAAGAGATGGGCCGATAGTCTGCTGTGCTAATTAATCCTTGGCATCATGGAGACGGCAACAGTGTGTGTGTGTGTGTGTGTCAACTAGTTCTCACAGTCTCACGTCAGAATTAGACGTTCATCCATGTTTCTCAAAAATCTAATTTCGAAGTTGTTCCAAATGTCACATTTCAAAGTGTTTAAGGTTATGTTTAGGCATTAACTCCGGAATCTTAATGTTAGGCATTAACTCCAAACGTTCAAGGTAAGGGTTAAAGTTCGGGAAAGGCTTAAAAAMAATCTTTTTAAAAAACGTTCTATTGCTGGTTTTGAACTTGCAACCTTTTGGTATCAGAGGCAGATGCTTCAAACGTGCAATCTTTGGAATCAGAGGCAGATGCTTACGCCCATCCACCATCCCCGTCCACAACGCCCTAGCAAAACCAAAACCTACTTGAAGATAACAGCGCTCACTGTTGCCCCTAGTGGCGCTTTCCACGTCATCTCCCGACGTCCTCAGACATGGATGGACATGGAATACTGACTTGTATGACAGGTGACCTGGCTGGTGTGTGTGTGTGTTTGCACTGGTGTGTGCGTACTGTGTTGCTGGTTGCACTGAAAGCCTGTTGCTATCTGAACATAACACAGGCTTCTTTTTAGTGTCTTTTGTTTGATGAGGCCCTCCACTCTACTTTTGTCAGGCACTTTTTATAGGCTTGGAGTAAGAAAATGAGGGAGGAAATATACTTATTGATTACCAATAAAATTAAAAGATAATGTCTTTGAAACCAAGCAACGGAAATTATGATTTTACAAGTAGGCCTA
The DNA here is from genome assembly GCF_002910315.2 of Salvelinus sp. IW2-2015. Classification (NCBI taxonomy): domain Eukaryota; kingdom Metazoa; phylum Chordata; class Actinopteri; order Salmoniformes; family Salmonidae; genus Salvelinus; species Salvelinus sp. IW2-2015. The sequence goes on along the minus strand of NW_019942602.1, from coordinate 177,736 downwards.
TTTCCGTGTTCACGTGCTAGTCGGAACTATAGGAAACTTAGAAATGTCTGACTTGCTAACTGGTTGTAGTTCTACACGTGCCGCGTTCAACCATTCAGTAAGTCAAAAATGTCTGAGTTTTATAGTTCCGACTAGCACGTGAACACGGCATATGACTGCATTCTTGTGTTAAGGAAGCATCTGTCTCGTTGTCAAAAAATATTTCTAATAAAAAAACAGTCTGATAATATAGAATGAATGTTTGAGAATATAACTTCAACTTCTTGTTAGTATTCCGAGGAAGCACCATGTCTCTGTCAATTTTTAAATTGGTTTTCCATGAACAGAGAGTACATTTACCGTGGTAGAAAAGTTCTACAAATAACTTCCTCTATGTCCTTGGCTGCACACCCAGTCAGTGCTCCTGCAGGCATTCCCATAATGATACCAATCAGTGAGACACTCCCATCTAACTAATCCCACTCTTTATGTATGATAGTGATTCTCTGTATTTACAAACCACCCAATTGCAACATAGCATCACTTCTGACTTTTCAGGATCTTGGTGGAGAAAAGTAGGGGTTCTGTGTTACGCTGAATGCTTGAGAGCAAATTACACTAATTAATTTAATCAAATGTGTACAAGGAGGGGATGGAAGTAGACCCCAGTTGTGAGCACTGTTGATCATTGTTCTACCATGCTAAATCAGATGACACCTGTAGGGAGGAACACTTGTCGAGCGTAGCAATTGCATCTTCTAATTGGGAAGACTTCAGCTGGTGCACAGACACAATCAATAGCCCACTGTGAGAGGAAAGTCAAACCCATTCATACACTGCCATGAGCATTACGAAAAGTTTGAGAGTACATTTTGTATTTTTTCACTTTGTTTCAGATCGATTGCAGAAACCAGAGAGTATATCGTAAATAGTCCAAATAGGACAAGAAAATGCTCATATGTAGGCTAACAGCTGTGAAATTATATGAGGTCAACCACATCATTTGGGACTCATTGTGGCTCCTTTAATTCCACAATGGTTAAGTTTGCCCTGTGGCATTTTGGAATGGCTGACACTCTAGGTAACACAATCTGATTGTGTTTATCATGTATGGATTCAGAAAGGTTTATTCTACACTCTTAGAATTTTTGAGTGTAGAACACCCACTCACTTTACATGCCACTGTACACTCTTACACTCACTATCTACAACCTAAAATGGTTCTTTGACTGTCCCCATAGGAGAACCCTTTTTTGTTTGATGTAAAACCCTTTTGGGTTCCATGCAGAACCCCCTGTGGAAAGGGTTTTTCATGAAACCAAAAAAGGTTCTACCTGGAACCAAAAAGGGTAATTCAAAGGATTCTCCATTTTAGGTTCTAGATAGCGAGTGTAAGAGTGTACAGTGGCATGTAAAGTGAGTGGGTGTTGCAGAATCAGCCAACAGCAGGGGGTGCTGTGTCTATTTCAGTCATTACCCAGTATTGGGTTCAGGTGTGATCACTGAGCTGCTTTACTTATGCACTACCCTAATATACAGTGTTGGGGATCTATGTTGACATTAGTCCATGCTGTAGGTAGGTGGTTGTATGTGTATGGCACGAAGGGACGAATTGTCTTCAATTGGACATTCAATCAGTTCTCATTTATCTTCAAGCACCTGTTCAATGGTGAATGCAATTTTCTTTGCAGGAAAAACTTTTTGGAGTACCTATTGGCTTGTTTTATTTAACATGGACCACAACACTGGATTGCACCAATTGTGGCTTGGCTGTGACCTGATATTTTAAGTTATTCAGACAGGTAGACAATCATATTTCATTGTTCATAGATACGATGGGTTCATCAAATGGAACTGTGTAGCTCTTATAGCAATGTCGGGTTGCAGTAATACCATTCACTTCACTGACCATTAATAGGATATACATACATGCTGTAATTCAAGTCCTGGGGAAAATGCAGATTGTGGGATTATTTGTTGTAACTAAAACATATATATATATAACCCTATATGAATACAACCCTATATGAATACAACCCTATAGGAATATAACCCTATAGAAATACAACCCTATAGAAATATAACCCTATAGTAGTATAACCCTATAATAGTATAAACCTATATAAATATAACCCTATAGTAATATAAACCTATAGGAATATAAACCTATAGGAATATAAACCTATAGGA
>NW_019942602.1:147297-175546 GCF_002910315.2 Salvelinus sp. IW2-2015 | reverse complement strand
TGTGTGTGTGTGTGTGTCAACTAGCTCTCACAGTCTCACGTCAGAATTAGACGTTTATCCATGTTTCTCAAACATAACATTTCGAAGTTGTTCCAAATGTCACATTTCAAATTGTTTAAAGTTAAATTTAGGCATTAACTCCGAAATCTTAAGGTTAGTCATTAACTTAAAATGATCAAGGTAAGGGTTAAAGTTCGGGAAAGGCTTAAAACAAAAATCTCAAAAACAACTTTCTATTGCTGGATTCGAACATGCTACCTTTTGGCATCAGAGGCAGATGCTTTGAACTTGCAACCTTTGGAATCAGAGGCAGATGCTTCGAACGTGCAATATTTTGAATCAGAGGCAGATGCTTACGCCCATCCACCATCCCCGTCCACAACGCGCTAGCAAAACCAGAACCTTCTTGAAGGTAACAGCGCTCACTGTTGCCCCTAGTGACCGGTTTCCACATCATCTCCCGACATCCTCAGACATGGATGGACGTTGAATACTGACTTGTATTACGGGTGACCTGGCTGGTGTGTGTGTGTGTTTGCACTGGTATGTGTGTACTGTTTTGCTGGTTGCTCTGTAAGCCTGTTGCGATCTGAACATAACACAGGCTTATTTTTAGTGTCTTTCATTTGATGATGCCCTCCACTCTACTTTTGTTAGGCAGTTTTTATAGGCTTGGAGTAAGAGAATGAGGGAGGAAATATACTTATTGATTACCAATACAATTAAAAAGACAACGTCTTTGAAACCAGGTTACAGAAATTATGATTTTACAAGTATGCCTAATGCCGTGTTCACGTGCTAGTCGGAGCTATAGGAAACTCAGAAATGTCCGACTTGCTAACTGGTTATAGTTATAAACGTGCCGTGTTCAACCATTTAGTAAGTAAAAAATGTCTGAGTTTTCTAGTTCCGACTAGCACGTTGTCACGCCCTGACTTTAGTTATATTTGSTTTCTTTATTATTTGGTTAGGTCAGGGTGTGACAAGGGTGGTTTGTTTAGTTTTTGTATTGTCTATGGGTTTTTGTCTTGTCTAGGGTTTTTGTTATCTATGGGGATTTTGTATTGTCTAGGGGTAATTAGGTTGATGGTGGCCTGGATGGGTTCCCAATCAGAGACAGCTGTTTATCGTTGTCTCTGATTGGGGAGCCTATTTAGGTTGCCATTTTCCAAGTTGGTTTTGTGGATAGTTTTCCTTGTTAGTTGCCTGGATGCACTATGTTGGCTTCACGTGTCGTGTTGATATCTATTGTTTTGTTGGTGACATCGGTAAATAAGTATGTACGCTCAAAATGCTGATTCTTGGTCCACTCCTTTAAACGGCCGTGACACATGTGAACTTGGCATATGACTGCATTCTTGTGTCAAGGAAACATCTGGCTCATTGTCAAAAAACATTTATAACAAAAAAGAGCCTGATAATATAGAACAAATGTTTGAGAATATAACTTCAATTTCTTGTTAGTATTCTGAGGAAGCGCCAGAGCCTCTGTCAACTATTTTTATTGTTTTACATGAACAGACGGTAAATTTAACGTGGTAGAATTTTTTTCTCCAAATAACCTCTGTGTCCTTGGCTGCACACCCAGTCAGTGCTCCTGCAGGCATTTCCATGATACCAATCAGTGAGACACTCCCATTTAACTAATCCCACTCTTTATGTATGATAGTGATTCTCTGTATTTACAAACCACCCAATTGCAACATAGCATCACTTCTGACTTTTCAGGATCTCTTGGTGGAGAAGTAGGGGTTCTGTGGTACGCTGGATGCTTGAGAGCAAATTACAGTAATTAATTTAATCAAACGTGTGCAAGGAGGGGATGGAAGTAGACCCCAGTTGTGAGCACTGTTGATCATTGTTCTACCATGCTAAATCAGATGACACCTGTAGGGAGGAACATTTGTCGAGCGTAGCAATTGCATCTTCTAATTGGGAAGACTTCAGCTGGGGCACAGACACAATCAATAGCCCACTGTGAGAGGAAAGTCAAACCCATTCATACACTGCCATGAGCGTTACGAAAAGTTTGAGAATACATTTTGTATTAATACACTATGTTTCAGATCGATTGCAGAAACCAGAGAGTATATCGTAAATAGTCCAAATAGGACAAGAATAGGCTCATATGTAGGCTAACAGTTGTGAAATTATATGAGGTCAAACCACATCATTTGGGTCTCATTATGGCTCCTTTAATTCCACAATGGTTAAGTTTGCCCTGTGGCATTTTGGAATGGCTGACACTCTAGGCAACACAATCTGATTGTGTTTATCATGTATGGATTCAGAAAGGTTTATTCTACACTCTTAGAATTTTGTTTTCGGAAAGGGTTCTTCGGCTGTCTCCAAACCTTTATGGTTTGATGTAAAACCCCATTGGGTTCCATGCAGTGCCCTCTGTGGAAATGGTTTTTCATGCAACCAAAAAAGGTTCTACCTGGAACCGAAAGGGTAATTCAAAGGGTTCTCCTATGGGGACAGCCAAAGAACCATTTTAGGTTCTAGATAGCGAGTGTAAGAGTATACAGTGGCATATAAAGTCAGTAAGTGTTGCAGAATCAGTCAACAGCAGGGGGCGCTGTGTCTATTCCAGTCATTACCTAGTATTGGGTTCAGGTGTGATCACTGAGCTGCTTTGCTTATGCACTACCCTAATATACAGTGTTGGGGATCTATGTTGACATTAGTCCATGCTGTAGGTAGGCGGTTGTATGTGTATGGCACGAAGGGACAAATTGTCTTCAACTGGACATTCAATCAGGTCCCATTTATCTTCAAGCACCTGTTCAGTGGTGAATGCAATTTTCTTTGCAGGAAAAGCTTTTTGGAGTACCTATTGGCTTGTTTTATTCAACATGGACCACAACAAAGTGAATTGCATCAATTGTGGCTTGGCTGTGAACTGATATTTGAAGTTATTCAGACAGGTAGACAATCATATTTCATTGTGCATAGACACGATGGGTTCATCAAATGGAACTGTGTAGCTCTTATGGCAATGTCGGGTTGCAGTAATACCATTCACTTCACTGACCATTAATAGGATATACATACATGCTATAATTCAAGTCCTGGGGAAAATGCAGATTGGGGGATTATTTGTTGTAACTAAAACCTAAAGTAATATAACCCTATAGAAATATAACCCTATAGAAATATAACCCTATAGGAATATAACCCTATAGAAATATAACCCTATAGAAATATAACCCTATAGGAATATAACCCTATAGGAATATAACCCTATATAAATATAACCCTATAGGAATATAACCCTATAGAAATATAACCCTATAGAAATATAACCCTATAGAAATGCAGCAGATATATGAGTATGCAACCCTGTCTGGATGGTTGTGGGGAAAGAATATAGCCATTCCTATCATGAATGGAATTATTTTCTAGCCAACATTATCCAGTTGTTGACTGAGCAAAACTCAAACATTCTCAGTAATTACAGGTTTAGCTTGATACTGGACTCAGCAGCAGCAATTTAAGCAATTAATGTTGTTTGGGCAGCTGGGATGCAACACAGCAAAGACCATTAACAAACCATTAAAAAGTCATAACCACTGTGATCACCGCCAGAATGCTGACACACTCGTTTGAGGACCTGGGATAAGGAAGCGTTATTGTGAGATGTCTTGCTAAGACATATTTAGCCAACTCAGCAGCAAGGTTCACTATAGGTCAAAGATGACTAATTAAACTACTGGTATTGAGGACACAGATACTGGCCTTGTCCGAATACCCATACCTACAGTATACTTGGGTTCTAAATACTGTAGTAGCCAATTTCTAAATTTGAGTATGCTTTAAATCAAATTATGTGTATAAACCCTGGATTGCTGATGCTATGTATTGGCCAATGAGAGGCTTTGAAGCCACTGGTCGCCATATTGGTACTCCTCAGAAGGCGTAGTCCTCCATAGGAATGAATGGAATGCTATAAATCAAATCAAATGAAACTTTATTTGTTACACGCGCCGAATACAACAATAATAGACTTTACCGTGAAATGTTTACTTACAAGCCCTTAACCAACAGTGCAGTTCAAGAAGAAGAAAATATTTACCAAGTAGACTAAAATAAAAAGTACTAATAAAAGTAACACAATAAGAATAACAATAATGAGGCTATATACAGGGGCACCGGTACCGAGTCAGTGTGCAGGGGTACCGGCTAGTTGAGGTAATCTGTACATGTAGGTGGGGGCGAAGTGACTATGCATAGGTAACAAACAAACAGCGAGTAGCAGCAGTGTACAAGAGAGGGGGGTGGGGGTCAATGTAAATTGTCCGGTGGCGATTTTTATGAATTGTTCAGCAGTCTAAAGGCTTTGGGGTAAAAGCTGTTGAGGAGCATTTTGGTCCAAGACTTGGCGCTATAGTATTTCACAAAAATGTTTCAAGGACATAATTACATGTATTTTAGTATTTCCTTGTTGTTGTTGGGACAGTAACATTAGCACACTTTAACTACTTTAAGGAATATGTTTTTATATATTATTAATTTGTATGTCTTATTCACATAATATAATTGTAAAGTATGCATCAAGGTGTCTGTAATAGAATATACTTGTCAAAAATGATTGTAGACATTAATAAATGCATTTCTGTAGCTTCAGAAATCTTTTTTACAATGGAGGAGTACCAAAATGGCTGTGTGGTGGCATCCAAACAGCACCCCCCTGTCAGTCATTGTTTAAACGATGTCAAACTAATTTTGGCCTTTCATCTAGTAGAATTGGCTGCATGCTATTGAGGAAGAGAATCGTCTTTTCAGACACATGTGTGTTTGACAACAACTGATAATCCGCTGGCAGGATGGGATGTACCAACATGAACGAATGGCAGGAAATGCAACTGTGCATTAGATGACACATTCTCAGTATATGTGAGTCCTAATATGTTGACATGTTTTGCTTACCGCATCATTTTTACTAAACAGTACATTCAAAATAGTGTGTACTACAATTAGCAGCCTATACTGTATGCCGTTTTAGTAAAAAGTAGGCAAGACAGATTTCGGACATGACCATTGAGTATCAATTTCTGAATTAATGGGAAAACAAATATACACATGACTCTGGCTGCATTTACACAGGCACCCCAATTCTGATATTTCTTACCACTAATTGGTCTTTTGACCAATCACCTCAGATCTTTTTCAGAGCTGATCTGATTAGTGAAAAAAAGATCAGAATTTGGCTGCCTGTGTAAATACAGCTTAATCCTTCTTTGACTGGCATAGTTTAGGCTACATTTGGCTCACCCTGCAGTTGTTTAGCATGCGTTTCACTCGCTGGACTCATCTGAATCAATATTTGTCAGAAATTCTGGTTTAATTACAAACTCCCCGAACACACTGCCGAAATTCCACGGATTATCCAATTACCATTTTATTTCGGTGCTGACAAACAAGTGGACATTGCATTCCGCTAATTGCGGTAAGAAGTGGAAGCGGCGCTCGGGGGGAAAAGGCTACGAGGAGGAATTGTTGAGGAAAGGAGAGAAGAGATAGAAAAGAGAATGTGTGGTGTGCCGGCAGCAGTCGATTTCCTCTAGTTTCATCATGAAACCACAAACTGGATCCCCCAGACAAATGGCTGGTGTGTGTGGGCGGGTTGCTACCAACCACAGTGAAGAAGAAAAACATGCTGGTCTTCTATCAAGTTTCCACTTTAACTCAATCACTCACTGCAGACTGCTCCGCTCCACTCTGCTGTCACGGTTCGCCTGTCCCTGAAATCACTCAAACTCTCTCAGGCTTTCCCTGACAATCATGTCCGAAACATTGTTTGCCAAGCCAGTGTCAACTTTTTACCCATCAATATTGCCTTGATTTTTTATGGCAACACACTGGCACAAATGTACAACATTTTCCTTTGACAATTTATGAAAAGATTCAACACAGTGCTCTTACAGGTGTTAGGGGTCAAAGGTCATGATTGGGTGTGTTATTTAATTTATATTTACATACGAAATGAGTAGGAATTTAGACTTTTTCAACCCCTGCGGCAGCCTTTCAGCATTTCATTTGAGATCACAGGTTTGTCTAGGTGCTGTGAAAACAATGCTTTGGTGTGTGTGTGTATCATTTAAATAACAGTGCAGATGAGCAAAAGAAACAGAACGGTACAGAAGGTTGGCTGAATGCATAATTTATTCATCAAGTCTCACCATTGAAAATATGAAAGAAAACAAATGAAGAACGGTAACAACACAAAACACAAAAGAGCATTATTTATTACAGGAAAATCTAAGTCTGCCAGGAGATAGATTCTTAAAAGACAGAGATGCATGTATATACATACAAAGACTTCATATTAATGCATCAACTCAACTCAGGAAAACAGGAAGACAGGCACACGCAGCCTCAGGCAGTAAATCCATTGGCAGTAATCTATTCCAACATATTCTCCCTGAAAGCTTAGAGGTCTATAGAAAACACTGTCAATAATTGATGCTCCTATCATGTGTTGTGATGTAGATTTATAGTGTGAACATTCATGTACATTAGTGTTGAATTATTACACTTCAGCTATGATGGCAGCTAAAAGTAGGTTTTATTTGTCATCATTATAAAGCGCATAGAATAACATTTCACCCTTTACAATGATTCATCTCAGGATTCTAATGGTCAGCCTATTTGGGGTTGGGAACCTGGACGAAACTCACCTCAGTTTAGATGGATGTAGTGGACCTACCTTAGCTTGAAGTATTCCATCCATTTGTCAGCAGAGAAATGTCATCCCTTTTCTTAAGGATTTCTTGAACAAGGTTGTTTGATAACCAGTGAATTACAGACTGGTTTTGGACTATATCTTAGGACCTTCTTTGGCTTTGTTACAGCCTTTAGTATTGGGCCTTTGTTGGTGGGTCTTTGAGAGTTGCTACTCTGTTTAGGCCTATGTGTTTGGCATTTCTGTTTAGAAGTCACTTAACGGTTGCATGCAGGCCTAGAGTTAGACAGTAAACTCCACTGTAACTTCACCGCAGGGTATTTGCTCTGTGTGGAAAAGGAAGCCTTGGCTCTACTGGCCTGCACGTTGACCTCTCACCGTGTGTTTAGTGGCTTCTATCCCTACATGAACACATCTACCCTCACGTAGGAATAAAAAGCCATAAGACACAGCAGCAATCTCACAGGAGGAGGAGGAGGGACGGACATCATCTGTAGGAGAGCAAGGAAGAAAAGATGGGGAGGAGGAGGAGGAGAGGAGAAACTGGTGCTCGGAAACTAGTGGAGGAGGAGAAGAACAGTGGGGAAGCAGGAACGGAGGGAGACACAGGCAGGGAAATGGAACTGAGAGTAGGGAGTCGGGACATTAAGGGAACTAGCTACTAGCAGGGAACAGTCATAATGGACAAGTGGAGGCTTGGCTGGACCGTGTGTGCATGACTCTGCGTGTAGATTATCAGTAACACTTCCCGTCAGATCTCAAAGTGTAACTCATCTCATCTCCCCTGTTTGTGTGTGAGAAACTGCCTATTTATGTGTCGGTTTGTCAGGTGATTGACATGTAGATCTCACWGACCATCCTCACTCAGGACCTCTCATGCTCAAACCATTAGGAATGCACCTCGGTTTCCTRCCTCACTTATGTACCACGACTAAGTTATGCCTGCGTGTGGGTTATTGTGCGAGTGTATTCGTGCGTAAGCCAGGCACACGGCAATAAATATGCATGACTGTCTGCCGCTGATATCCTGCTTTGTATGGAAATGAGCTTGTGTAAGTTTAATAATGCAATCCCGGTGGATTGGAAAGCCGACACGTTGCAGAGCGGAATTTTAAACAGGGCTCTCCGCCTGTGGGCTCCTCATGGCTGGGATCAGACCTGGCTCTCCGTACAGCAGAGACACCATGAGAGCCTTCCCCTCTGCAGCCCAGGGCTCTGATATGGGGGCCAACGTTAATGAGGGGTACAAGAGAGGGAAGGCCAACTGGATTCTCATTGAAAGCCACTGTCACAACTAGACCGCTGGGTGGAAACAGCAGGACTGAACAACAAGGGACTGGAGTCAAGTTGGTGATGGGAACTGGAGTCATGTGAGGTTGAGTTCGAGCTGGATTGGAGCTTTTAAACTCCTAGGGCATGATGGGATTCTTGGGATTCATGGAGGGTGAGCCCAGCACATCTTGTGACCTGTTTTAAGAAAGAGGGGAGATGGGGGTTACACAATTGCAGGTACAATTATAGACGTGGTCAATGCGTAAAGTATTATTATAGACCGATAACCTTGCTCTATCTCAATAATAGATGTCTTCAGAAGACATGACTAACCTGTATGTGAGATGGTGGCACCAGCCAACCCACCTGTTAATGGCTAATTGCTGACATGTTGGTCGCTGAAACAACTTCTTCCAAATGACTGGATTTTGTGGGGCCCTGAAAGAAGAACGGCGGGATAGATTATTATAATTATTATATAAAATAATATACATTTAATGCTGTGACAGTTACTATCACCATTGCTAAACATCACTATTGTTTAATGACAGCAGTAAAAAATTGAGTTAGTAGTACTGCCATTAGCGGCACAATTGAAGCCTTCTCTAAGACCTTATGGACCTCATTTGATAGATGTGCAAAAAATAGATTTTCTTTTCAAAGTATCCTATTTTGTTCCAAATAGTTCAGTATTACATGGCACACAATGAGCAGTGACATATTTATTGTAAAATGATCGATTGATCTGCCTCAAACTGACGCTATTGGAGAGACAGATTGCTCAAACATTTTAGCTCCAATAGCACTACATGACAAATGGGCTATTTACACAACAGATGAATAWTGACTCACTCTAACCATTAGAAGTGGACTCTGGAACTACCCCAAACTGCAAAGGCCTTGCCATCTATTAACATGTTGTACATGAATAATTAAACTCCTATAAAGTGCTAATTAARGTGTAATTTATGTACTATCCACAGATTTGATTGGGTTCTGGCTCTGATGGATCTTTGGGTGCGATTTCACAGTGGGAACAGATGTATACTCGTGCWTCTGAGAGAGCTACGGTTGCTAGTGATCATTCCCACCCCACTGAGAASAAAATAGCCCTCATATATCCCTGTAATCTGCATTAGCACTGGAGCGGGAGCCCCGAGACAGCAGCTAGGAGGATGAGTAARGGGCTACTGCTGTAATGGCTGCCCCTGAGCCACACCCAAAAACCAAACCAAACTGCATGCAAGAGAAGAGGAGATGTTAGTAGAAGAAGGCTCCCCTCAACACTTTCTAATAACCAGCATCTCTCCAGCTATTARGACACGTMTCARGATGATACACCCGTTGAGCTAAAGACCAAAGAACYCATCCAAGTCAGAAAACTMCCCTAARACTGTAAGTCCCAASAAATCATGGAGCAACTCCTCACACAGACGTCTGCACTCAATAATTCAACACAACCAAGACCTGGCCTGAAGACCRCTTCCCAACTTAGCCAACAATTCTCTGAAGAGTCTTTCCCTGCAGCAAGATAGGYCAGCCATYTCTGATGTTGGAGAAGCTAAAGCCAGCATTTCACCCTTGAGGATGAAATAGCCTTCAYAATGTCATGATAAAATGCTCTTAAAAATCTAATCTGGCCTCCCCTGCAATCTTCCATTCAGCTTCTTTCTCGTTCTCTTTCTACCTCTCGTTCTCCATAGCACTCCCACTCCCTTCGACTCCTCGATAAGTGAAAAGATTTTAGAGTAGGCAATAAAAGGCTCATCAGGACAAGCTGAAATGATTTCTTAATACGATGGTTTTTTAATGAGGACTGAACGAGACGGCCGTGTGGCTGATGGCAGGTCCCTCTTTATCTACGAGGGCAGGGCAGGAGGACTGATGGCACTTAAACACTCTGGCTGGCAACCCTCTCCACGGTGTGTGTGTGTGTGTGTGTGTGTGTGTGTGGTGTGGTGTGTGTGTGTGTGTGTGTGTGTGTGTGTGTGTGTGTGTGTGTGTGTGTGTGTGTGTGGTGTGTGTGTGTGTGTGTGTGTGTGCGTGTGGATCATTGATTGGCCTTTATTCAGCCTACTCTACTCATTATTTTTTACTCTGAAAACCTGCCTCCTGCATTGTGAGAAGAGAGCCCTGCTATGATATATCTACCATATGATGACAATGTTATAAAAGACAAAAATATTGCAGTTAAAGCTGCAATATCTAACTTTTTGGGCGACTGGATTAAATTCACATAGAAATGTTAGTTATGCATCTGTCGTTGTTGCTTCTTTTGCTTTCGGTTTTGTACACCAGCTTCAAACAGCTGAAAATACAATATTTTTGGTTATTGAAAATATATTTCACAGCGATTTAGATGGTACAATGATTCTATACACTATAGTTGCTTGTTTTGTCACATAAACTGAAATTAGGCGAACTATTATAATTTTAGCAACCAGGAAATGGCAGAGTCATTTCTACATAGTGCACCTTTAAATTGAGCTGCATGTTGGTGAATGACTCGGCAGAAGTATAGCATTAGGTTACAACTAACATAACCGTACATACTGCATTGATTCCGACTGGAAAAGTCTAACTTTGTTTGTATAATTTTTTCTACACCTTTCTTATATTCTTCCAGCATTCCTGTATGTCTGTCCTTATTCAAAGTTATTTCTTATCCTCTCTCACATCTCTCTCTTTCTTTAATTTCTCTCACTCTCTCTCTCATTTGACAGCTCTCAAGGTGGATGAATGGTCAGAGTTGGGTGACTTTGCTATGAAACCTGGAGGTCAGATTAGACCGAAGGCTTCAAGAGAGGAAGAAGGGGTGAGGAGTAGCAAGACAGGTCGGAGGAGAGAGACCCCCTGCTAGGCAGACAACAAAACGTGTTTGCGAATCGCCCCCCGCCAAGCCGCCCCCCTCACACAATCAGAGTCTGGTGCGGACACAAGGTCGTTTCAACACCGGCTACGCCTCCCCAATTAGCATGCAGCCCGTGGCGCGGCCTGTCTGGGAGCAAACACGTGCATGGCGCGTCGCTGCCCTAATGAGCTGCCAGTCAGCAAGGAGCAGGCGGCAGGCACAATGTAAAAACTTTCCCAGAGTGTTTGTGTGTGGTCTCAAGGGCGGAATAGGACACTCTAACCTTGAGAAAACCGTCCAGCCATATACTCTGCAGGTCACCCTGTCAGCTCCCTTGGAGAACAGGTGCTATTTTACTCCACGACTCTGCCCAAAGGTCCTCAGAACTGTGTGGCTGAACCACTACAGCACTAGAACTTCCAAAGCTCTGTCAATACTGCTTATACATATTTGCAAAGGCCCTTTCCAAAGACACAAACTGTCTTTGCATGTTCTGTCCCATTGACAAATACCATATTAAATGTCAGTTTTCAACCAAAAGTGACTCCATGTTGTGAGCCAGCTACAGCAGTCTTCCTGTTGTGTTTGAATCTGTAATACTTTACATCTTGTTTCAGAATAATGTCCTTCAGCAGTTTATTAGTCTGCATCAAGTGATCATGTGGTCTACACAGAGTAACAGCAACAACACATTCAGGCCAAGTACACCGGAAAGCCTCTGTAACTGGGTCTGTCCCTAAGAGACATTATTTACACACAACAAAGGACAATATTTAGACCCGAAATGTCTTTCTCTGTGCTGAGGATCGATGTTAGGAGGCAGTGGGGGATCTTGACTAGATAGAGATGTTCTTTGGGGCTAAGTCAGTGTCAGCTTTCCTAGAAGCTCTGTAAACCGTCTGGAGCGTTCACAATTCAACATCTCGCTAAACAAACACACCACAAATTGACCATTATTCTGTTCATGTTAGACACCTACTTTGTTAAAACCCTAACCCTAACATCACCCTTCGGTATGACATACAATACATACTTTGTTTAGCTTTTGATTCCAACAAGGATCTGCGACTATAAAACTTTCAAAGTCTAAAGAAGATCCACCGTAACTCCTGTTATGGGATACATTTTCCATCCGTCTGGCATCATTGGGCGCTGCTGAAATTGATTGAAGGGTACGTTTCAGTTTTGCCGTCACTAAAGACATTTGCCAATTCAAACAACGAAAACAACCATAACAACAGCTGTTGGTTTGTCAACATGCCGTGGCGTGTTACAAGCATATAGAGAGCTGAATGCAAAGATATGGCTTCCAGGCCCTCAAAGTGTATGCATTGGTATATTAGACTGATATATTTTAGTAAGAGAGGGGCTTTAAGGAGGATAATTATCCAACAGAATCTTCTGCTTCCCACACATTTGTTCCAGATTCATCCTCCACACCAATCTGTCAAGACAATCTGCTCAGTTGCCTTGCCCAAAGTGTGATCAAACAGCCTGAACCAGCAGACTTGGAAAGGAAATACAAGAACTCACTAGTTTGATACTCCTTTGAACTCTCAATAAAGCACAGTGTCATTCGCAAATATAATAATTTATTTGGGCATGAATGACTCAATTCATTAAATCATTTCTTCATCCACCCACTGCAGACGGAGGGATGTTGGAAGATGTACTGGTATCTAATGGGACCATTTCTGATAGGCTGCAGCAGGTTTATAACATGCTGACAGCCCTGAATAACAAGTACAATAACACAATGAGTACAACATTAAGGTGCATGTAAGTTTTATGTACGGTATTATTAAGATGGACATTATGCCATGCTTAATGTACCCTAAGAACCAATGTGTCGTGCCCTTTACTGCTTCAAATCCTCTGTAACAGTTTCCCATCATTACATAATCACACTACTGAATGGCACATCTACAATGAAGTCTATGCGAAAGCAAGTCACGCCTCGTAAAGCCCCGACGGAGTTCGCTAACTGTCTTTTTTGTCATTGCATCCGCATTGTGCCGGTCCCTGTCGGCAAAGGGGCGTTCTGTTATTGCTGAGCCAATCACCCTGCTGACTGTTTACTGGCCCCTATTTCCCTGCCACTAATCTGCCAGCTCCCTGATGCAGCCTCTAAATCAGCTTTCACTCCTGAGCTGCCACCCCATGACGACGCAAGGAGCATCCCAAGGGTGCCTCGCAGAGCAGCCAGAGCCCAGGGTTTCCATGGAGATGTGAGCGTTAAGACGTGGATGGGCTAATGACGGCGTTATCTCCACTCTAATGGTTCTGGCAAGAGACCAGGGTTAATAACACCATGAGATGACCCTAACAAGGAGATCAGCCAATGACGACGGGCCTCTACTGTCCAAATACACCTGCTGTCTACTATGTGTTTTGAGTGTTTGTGTGAGTGACAAAGAGAGAGCAGTTTCAAGGAATATTGGGCTGTAACAGTGTGAAATCTTGTTGGTAAGAATTCCTCCACAGGATCGAATGGAGGGCTTCTCTCACCACTTGAGAGGGACAAGCGGTGAGAGATGTAGCTAAAAAGTGAATAAACTCATAGGAAGGTGGTATGATTCATGTACAACAAGTTACGGCTAGCACACAGACACACTTAGCCCCCCGTTATCGAGCAGCACAGATGTGCACAGCCACTTCCCAGCCCTCCCCTCATCCACATCCATCAGAGAAATGCACCTTGGGAGATTGAGAGGATGGCACCGGCGCCAAGTCCACCATCTGCCGTCATTTAGAGATAAATGACGGCCCAAACCTAGAGGGAGCTCTCCATCCGCCTGTCTGGTTCTGCTGCCAGCCACCAACGTGGTGACGGATCCGCCCAACCTTCGCGTCCAAAATCGATGTCTGAGACCCTGGCTGTCAGAATGGAGTGCACCTCGGAGAGAAACTCAGCCTGGCTTTGGTTGGCCGAGCACAGTCTTTTCCTCTGGAGGGTGGGCAGCTGGAACAGCTGCACTGCCACTGATGCCACTTTGTAAAGGTACTCACTAATACCTTACAATTGGTCAGGTTTATCAAGGCAACATGATCATATTTTGTGAACTATGCATCTAAACAGCTGTACGTTAGAACTGTATGTAAGGAGCACCTTGGGGAACATCATTATTCCAGGTCTAGGAACATCCTCTGTTCCCTGGGAAAAACACTAAAGTTCCAGTTAGCTAAGTTCTCACACTGACTCTGAGCCACTATGTCACCGAGCCACCAAGCCATAGCAGTCTGCTGATGGGAGGTTAGCTTGATTAATTTCATGGATTTGGAAATGAGCCGTGGTGATAAGGCTATCGCTCCCTCATCTGGGGCTGACGGGGGCGTAATTAAACAGATAGCCAAAGATGATGAGGAAATGGTCTGGAAAGCCTGGGGAATATGAGGGTGGAATCGTCGGCTCGTTTACGCAGGCGGATGATTAGATTGGTGCTTAATTGCCGCCCATGCTATTTTTAGGGGATCTGCTCACATGAGGCGTTCCCCCACTCCGTCATCTGAGCGGTCAAGGTCAGCCCACTGCTCCCCTACTCAATTGTTAAGGCTGTGTCAAAGGGATGGGTGGTAGGCGATATTGAGAAAAGGTGCCCACGAATCTCCACCGACCCCCCCCTCATCACGTCTCTGCCGAGATGTCTCTGAGATTGGGGTCAGGAGTGGGTGAACCGCAGCCTAATGGGAAAATCCAGGATGATGGCTTGAAATGGCACGGCGGTGCCCAGTGAACTTAAAGCACCCCCAGGATCAGTTATCTATAGCAGAACTGTGCTCATCAGTGTAGCTTATCGATCTCTGATATTAATCTCTGCTAGAACTGGTTGACCCCTCTACCAGTCTCACTAAGAGTCTCTGTATCCCAATACTGCAATGGTCCTAAGCAGAATCACCTGTTTATCTCTCTGAAACCTATGCTCTTTCAGAATGCATATAACAGTATTCCTAGGGTTGTTGAGGCAAGATTTCGTCTACACTTAGTCTACGTTGGTTTTTCTTCCAACCTTATCTGATACACAAGTTGTGCATTATCTTGATAGATGTATATTACATATCCTCTTACACTGGTCTGTTCTCTATCTAAACAACCAGATACATTTCAAGACAAAATGCTTCGCTCTTGCAATAGAGGTAGAGAAAGTACATTATCAAGCTCCTTTGGGGTGCATACTCAATAGAACTTTAGCTACCTCTGGTGCTGAACCACACCTTTCTGCAAGAACAGAAGAAAAAGTCACTTGGGTATTAGAGCCACACAATAGCACTTATTTGCAAATTGAACACTTCCTGTAGCGTTGCAGGAAACAGAAGGTTTGGGTGGTATTACTGAAAGAAAACATTTTGATAAATAGTCCCCTGGCTAGATCAATATCATAGCCTGATTGTTGCGCCATAGCATCAAAGACCGTCGAGACAGAGATGGATAACTGGATAACAGCATAGATGCCATTGTGTATTTCTCACAAAAGCTATTGGATGAGAGCTTCCTGAGCAAAAAGTCATCAGGCAAGGCTATTGGGTGAGGTGATTTCATACATACGGACACATAACACGATTGGAGGGTGCGAGTCTTTCGAGAAACAGAGAGGACGATTGGATGAGACAGATGTGAAAACGTGCTGTAGACGTCTGTCTCATGCTCACGCAGTCTGCCTGAGCGGCCATGGTGTCTGTGCTGCATGCCGTTCTCCAAAAGGCTCTGCGAAACGCTAAAGCCGTCCATAAAACCATAATCCCGGCTCTGCAGACACAGAAGACAATAGAGCTTTATCGCTTTGGGTGACACTCTCTGTGTGTTTCCCAGCATCCTCCGGGCTTATCGCGCCACGGCACCCAGCGTATCGTCCCATTATCCCAAGCACCGGGGCAGCCCTTAGAGCTGGAGAATGAGCCGACTTGTCAGACAGCAGTACAAAGAGAATCTGTAGAGCCATGGATTAGAGAGAGAGATAGATAGATGCAGGGAGGGAGAGAGAGAGAGATGCAGGGAGGGAGAGATAGAAAGTCAGAGGGAGAGAGGTGCCTAGAGAGAAAACGAAAAGGATGTTGAAGGCGAGTTCTACCTTATACACCTGTCGTGGAAATTCTACACAGGGACAATCACATACCATTTGCAGTCGTTCAGTGAACTCTGGGCTGACCAACTGAATTGTTGCTAAAGGTAGCAACAATCTTTAATCAATCAAAAAAACAAGCAAGCATTCAATCAATCAAACAGGATGCAAGAGAAAACACTTTATTTGTGCAGTAAGGTGTGATTGCAGAAAACACCTCCTCTCCCGTCCACAATCACTCACACACACCCGGACGCCAACTCTCGTAGAATCCCAATATCACCAAAAAGCTATATGGTGCAGACGAGCACGCACGCCATCCCAAGATCCCACACTTCATTACGTGCCCAGCCAACCTTGACAGGAGTAAATCGATGCAGGATAATAGCCAGCAGACGCCTCCTCCCTCCATCCCACCCGCCGGTTTTATCAGCACTGCAGATCATTCCGCTTATCAGACTGGGCCAGTAATAACCCTCCCATATAGCGTCTGTTGTGATCCCTGACAGCTTGGCTCTGCTCTGTGTGGTGACAGTATGTATATGTTAAGCTCACTCTCCTGTTCTGTCTGCCGTGTGTCAGACTCCTTTCAGTTTGGGGCTGTTCTGTTTGATGTATTTTCAGGTATCTGAGATGTTTGTGTCTGTGAATGACAAAAAAAAAAGTCCTGCACAAGGTTAATGCTACACAGTCTCATGCTCTCTATTTTCAACAATGACATGGGGATGGGTTTGGATGCCCAGTTGGCTACAATTACAATTATAAAATGCTCGGAACATATCAAATTCTTGGCGTATCTCTCTTTAACTCCACTATTAACATTATGCATCATTCAAATGTGAGAACATTTCTTTGAGTGACAGTTAAGGCATTTCCAATTACCAAACACAGGGTTTTTTCTGTGGAATTAAAAGTGAACAAATCAATTATGGGGATTTGTTAAGATGTGAAGAGGGAAAGGAGGTAGAGTAGAAAAGACAGAGAGTCAAAGGTCAATATCGCAAAGTTTTGTGATATTAGAATTAAATAAAGAAAATGTCTAGTGTGGAGAACCAGTCAGCTCTGTCAAACGAACCATTTCAAAAAATGTTAAAGACACTTCTTAAAACTAAATACGGTAGTGGGAAAGAAAGGGAATTCAGATATTTCAAAGAGCTGTCAAAAAGCAAGGTTTGCTCAGGTGATGATGATCTGTCAGCAGAGTATTGATCAGAATTATGATCAAAGACGGCATCCTTTCACCTTACCAGTGGGAAGCAAAATCCCAACTGAAGGTCTTATCTATGATGAAGAGCACGGTTGGTGAGTTTAATGATTTATTTTTTTGTCATTTTTAGCAGACACTCTTATCCAGAGCGACTTACCGGAGCAATTAGGGTTAGGTGCCTTGCTCAAGGGCACATCGGCAGATTTTTCACCTAGGCTGCTCCGACATTCAAACCAGCAACCTTTCGGTTCCTGGCCCAACCCTCGTAACCGCTAGGCTACCTGATGTACGATCTCATGGTGTCTCAAAGCTCTAACATTTCTTGCTATCCTCATTCCCTGGCAGGAGCTCTGTGTAAATACATTTAAAATGTACCCTTCCTTTTCCTTTCCCTGAGGTAATCACTGCTAGGCATAACTAGATTGGTGAAGAGCTCTTTGAGTGCCTGCTGCTATAGCAAACACCACTATCTCCTGACAGGACGGGGACTAAATAAATATCAAAAGTCTTACAAATAGTAAAATATCCTGTCAAAAGAAAATTCAACTATGAATCAACTGAAAGTCTAAAAACATGTTAAATAAAGCCTACAGCACATAAATGTAAAATAAATTAAATCACTCTTCAGCTGTTTAGTAAGTAAATTCCACTGCAGCCGGGCTAGATGTAAGGTAAACTTATCCGAGGCTGGTGTTGATGCAGAGTTAATATTGAAGCAGCTGCAACTCTCAGTGTGGCGGCCATTAAGATGGGGGGGTCTGATCGAGGGGGTTCTCCAGAGAGAAGGGACATCGCTCCTCGACATCTGCCTCCCTCCATCCCTGTTTACACCCCTCCCTCTGCCGCAGCAACCCCATCGCCTCCATCTCTCCCTCTTCCTGTTAGCTATGTTTGTTTTCAGCCGTTTTTCGTAGGGGGGTCTGGAGAGTATGAAGGAGGGGTACCCCCCCAACACCTTCTCCCCAGGGCTGCTCATAAACCCACCATCCATCTCCATTATGCCCCAGAAAATGCTGTTTGTCACTTTGCGGGGAAAAAATAATCAATATGTCTTGTGGGGGCAGCGAGCGCATTAGAGGAAGCAAATTGATGTCTCTCGCCCCAGCGCGCCTCTCCAGCACACTGCACCCCAACTAATGGGAAACCTCACAGGTCTGGCAGACAGGGACACACGGCCAGTGTGTGTGTGTGTGTGTGTATGTGTGTGTGTGTGTGTGTGTGTGTGTGTGTGTGTGTGTGTGTGTGTGTGTGAGCACGTGACTGAATAATTGAGTTAGTGAGCAGGCCATAGGGAACCGGTAAGTAATGCATTTGGCCAATGGGTTTGGCAGTGCGGCTATATAACTGTATCTCTGTATGTATGTGGCTCCTTCTTCCCTAAGCCTTAGCTCTACTAGCCATCTGGTACCAGGTCTCTGGGCATGTCTCTCTGTCTCAGGGCCTCCACGGAGCACCTTAAAGACCACCTCCCAGACTGACACTACACTGTCAGGYCCAAGAAACCCCCTCCCCTGATTSGTGCCTTGCAGACAGGAGTGACTCCCYCTCACYTCWCATCACCATGTTCCTAGAGAGCTCASACAGCAGAACCKATGTGGTCTTAGCTCAGGTGGTCGGAATCACAAACGTCCAAGTAGAGCCTGCCAAAATCTTTTAGAATCTATCATAATAAGTCCCTCTCCTCTTTCTGGACTGGTGATGGTTGTTTCAGTCAGCTTAAGACACTTGTCTTTAACAGCCCCAACCCTGGGTAGGTTGAGACAAGGTATGTGGTTGGGTGTCTCAAAGGAGAGATTGGTTGCAAAATGAGAAAACACACACACACACACACACACACACACACACACACAACACACACACCACACACACACACACACACAACACACACACACACACACAACACACACACACACACACACACACACACACACACACCAACACACACAAACACACACAGAGAGAGAGAGAGAATCATTCTCAGAATCTGTCAGAGCTCAGAAGGCTATGTGTCTCATTCCAAGCTCTGGATGGGGGCTGGCACCACAGGATATTCTATTATTCATCTATTCGATGTTGAGGGTTCAGGGCCTGTCAATCACAATTTACCTGGGCTGTCCACACACTCCCACTCCCGTCAGCTCCCGCTAGTTCTCCCCTTCTCAGATACACACACAAACACATCACACACACACACAAGCTCTGAACACCTCTATCTTGCACATTTCCCTTAGTTGTAGTCCTTGATCCAAGCAAGGTGATCTAGAGATTACGTCCGCCTTACAATACAAACCTGGTTGCTTTCGAGCAGCCAGCAAACAAATTCATCACACAGACTCACAAAGGGTTGACATTGCAAGGTCTTTTGGGATGCATGTAATAGAGAGGAAATATGATTTTGTATATTTATGAAGCATTCTCTTGAGTATTTACCATTATAAGTGGAATATTTTAAATGTTTTAAGCACCATATTATCCAATGACTTTCAGAGATTAGACAATTAACAACTTTACTTGATTAGAATTTCTAATTTCATGCAGCAACAAGAACACAGTTCAAAGTTGAATATTTAAAAACTTTACAATGTATGCACACATCTCTACTGAAAAATATGTTTTTTTAAGTAAGCACAGATCCACCAGGAAAAAGTGGATACTTAGGCTGTGTTTACACAGGCAGACAAATTCTGATATTTTTTACACTAATTGGTATTTTGACCAATAACATCAGATCTTTTCACATTAGATCTTTTTCAGATTTGATCTGATTTGTCGAAAGACAAAATAATGATTAAAAGATAAGAATTGGCTGCCTGTCTAAACACAGCCTAATCAAACCTTATTCACAGTTAAAATGAGTTAAGATGATGCAGTAGGTGGATAAATACAGACTAATGGTTTCAGTATTGATGCACACAGACACACACATGATGACACACCTATGGTAGAGCTGAATGGTCCTCGAGGCCTGTTCTGCTCCAGTCTATGTCAGTCTGTACCACACACCGTCCATAGCAGAATATGAACATCATTCTACCTGCATAACAAAAACAGAAGAGACCCATTATAAGACATCTCTTATCTTTATCATAAAAACTGTATACTGTACAATCTTCTCAGTCTCACACATTTAAACACCTTCCCTTCCATGTAAATTCAGAACACGTCATCTAGCAAGTGCTATTATCCTACCATCTATCTCAAAGGGAGGATGCGAGTCGATTTGGATCTCATTCTCTGGTTGCTGCTGACAGCATGTTTGCATGGCCATTTGTCTGCCTGTCCCTACCTGACTATGGCAATATGTTAAGACTGTCATAGAAACCTGTGCCTGATTGATGATGACAGAATGTTTGGTTTCTTGTCTGTCGTTATGTTCATTGCTGATGATGATTAATGACAAACAGTTGACATATTTGAGATTATAAACTGGGTGGTTTGAGTCCTGAATGCTGATTGGCTGACAGCCATGGTATATCAGACAGTATTAGAGGTCGACCGATTATTATTTTTCAACGCCGATACCGATTGTTGGAAGATCAAAAAAAGCCGATACCGATAAAAGGCCAATTTTTATGTATATTTGTAATAATGACAATTACAACAATACTGAACGAACAATAAACCCTTTTATTTTAACGTAATATAATACATAAATAAAATCTATTTAGTCTCAAATAAATAATGAAACATGTTCAATTTGGTTTAAATAATGCAAAAACACAGTGTGAGAGAAGAAAGTAAAAGTGAAATATGTGCCATGTAAAAAAGCTAATGTTTAAGTCCCTTGCTCAGAACATATGAAAGCTGGTGGCTCAATATTCCCAGTTCTTCAATATTCCCAGTTAAGAAGTTTTAGGTTGTAGTTATTTTAGGAATTATGATGCGTCAACTATTTCTCTCTATACCATTTGTAGTTCATATACCTTTGATTATTGGATGTTCTTATAGGCACTTTAGTATTGCCAGCCTAATCTCGGGAGTTGATAGGCTTGAAGTCATAAACAGCGCTGTGCTTCAAGCATTGCTAAGAACTGCTCGCAAACGCGGTAAAGTGCTGTTTGAATGAATGCTTACGAGCCTGCTGCTGCCTACCACCGCTCAGTCAGACTGCTCTATCAAATATCAAATCATAGACTTAATTATAATAAACACACAGAAATACGAGCCTTGGTCATTAATATGGTCAAATCCGGAAACGATCATTTTGAAAACAAAACGTTTATTCTTTCAGTGAAATACAGAACCATTACGTATTTTGTCGAACGGGTGGCAAACCTAAGTCTAAATAATTGCTGTTACATTGCACAACCTTCAATGTTATGTCATAATTATGTAAAATTCTGGCAAATTAATGATGGTCTTCGTTAGGAAGAAACACAGTTTGCAACGAGCCAGGCGGCACAAACTGTTGCATATACCCTGACTCTGCTTGCAATGAACGCAAGATAAGTGACACAATATCCCTAGTTAATATTGCCTGCTAACATGCATTTATTTTAACAAAATATGCAGGTTTAAAAAAATATACTTCTGTGTATTGATTTTAAGAACGGCATTGATGTTTATGGTTAAGTACATTTGTGCAACAAATGTGCTTTTTTCGCGAATTAGCTTTTGTTAAATCATCACCCGTTTTGCAAAGTTGAAGTAGGCTGTGATTCGATGATAAATTAACAGGCACCACATTGATTAGATGCAACGCAGGACAAGCTAGTTAACCTAGTAATATCATCAACCATGTGTAGTTAACTAGTGATTATGTGAAGATTGACTGTTTTTTACAAGATAAATTTAATGCTAGCTTGCAACTTACCTCGGCTCAGTGCAGCCACAAGGTCCTTTTGACGCTGCGCTCGAGTAACAGTTGGTCAGCCTGCCACGCAGTTTCCTCATGGATTGCAATGTAATCGGCCATAATCGGCATCCAAAAAAGCAGATTACCGATTGTTATGAAAAC
This sequence comes from Salvelinus sp. IW2-2015, assembly GCF_002910315.2. NCBI lineage: Eukaryota > Metazoa > Chordata > Actinopteri > Salmoniformes > Salmonidae > Salvelinus > Salvelinus sp. IW2-2015. The sequence continues at coordinate 153,514 of NW_019942602.1, read as the reverse complement.
TTGAAATCGGCCCTAATTAATCGGCCATGACGATTAATCGGTCGACCTCCAGACAGTATACCACGGGTATGACAAAACATTTATTTTTACTGCTCTAATTACATTGGTGACCAGTTTATAATAGCAATAAAGCACCTTGGGGTTTATGGTATATGGCAACATACCATGGCTAAGGGCTGTATCCAGGCACTCTGCGTTGCGTCGTCCATAAGAACAGCCCTTAGCCGTGGTATATTGGCCATATACCACACCCCCTCGGGCCTTATTGCTTAAATAGAGACTGATGATGATTAGGAGAAGTTCTCACTGGCTGAAAATCCAGGATCAGCTTGTGTATAAGTAACTGCTAGATTGTGTATAAGCTGTAACTAAGTACAATGTAAGTATTATATAGCAATTTGCAATATGCATTAGTTTGCAAGTAATGTATAATAAATTATGTGCTGTTCAGTTCCAGTGGTAGAGCAGGTGCAAATTGGTTTCAGTGAAAGAGACATGGCAGTGTATGTATGGGTTTAGGTGAAAGAGACATTATCATTCTAGTATACAACATAAAAAGCTTCTCTCATGTCAAGTCATTTTTATGATATCCGCATAATCATTTCTGTTCTGATGGAATAAGGAGCAATGTTTGGCAAAGGTGCCATTTCAAGAAAACGTTTTTTTCCACATCACAAACAGAATGAGATCGAGACGCCGTAGGGTAAATCTGAGCTTTGGCTGATGCCAACAGTGAAACTGTGGCAATTAGAAAAACAGTGTGTGAGTTGGCTGGTGCATGCACCGCTGGGCACAAATGAGTCTAGCAGCCCGGGTGACACAGGCAGGCTGTAGCGCAGCCGCCTAAGACACGCCTAAGACTCCCATTGTGCCACGGCTAATCCATTTCCACTCTAACAAGCTGCTGCCTCCGACTGAGTCATCCAACTAGTCGTTTCTCTCCCGTCTGTTGGTCCTCGTTCCAGTCCAAACTCAAGCTGTACTGGGATCTGTGTGAKGCTAACATGATGGCTCGGTTACAAAAGGCAAAGTCCCTCCCAGTGAAATAGTTACTGGTTCAGGGACTGTCCACGTTTATTGTTAAGTTCAATGAAAAGCTTTAAGACTGGTGGTGATTATGATCGTAACACCTCAACAAATGTGGGTGTAATATTCGAAGCAGAGCAATACATGGACCATGCACAGACTCAATAATAGTACGTTTGAACCGATACCAGCGTAGTGAACATTCTTTAGATGACTGAAATATCCAAACGTGCATTTCTCCAGCATAAGAAGAACATGCTCTGTAGCTCAGCAGGGAGTTGTGTGAGGTTACTGACTTTCCTCTCGACGTTTGATGCTGACAGGTGGCAAATCAACTACAGTGCATCCTCAGCCATTCTGACACATGGCAGCATCAAGTACCCTGCAGTCAATGTGAGATGATGGGAGTTTCTCTCTAACCAGTCGACTATGAGCATCAAAGCGGCCACAGCAAGCCGCATATATTGTACAGAGAATTAAAACTGCCCTTTCAACTTGTAACTCCCTGGAGAGACCATGGAGAAGATATTAGCACGTCTCCAGTCTGGTATCATGAATGGGATCATGCTCTTCATCGTTTAAGACATATAACCCCATTCATTCATTCTTTCAAACACTGCCACAAAATCTATTATCTACGATTCATTTGGTGATGGAGTGGATTTTGTACAGACAATCTGGTCATAATCGGTAGACCTACTGTCCAAGTTAGTAGTTCCTTTTCACATAGTTTAATAATTCAAATGTTTGTGACAAATACCTATCTGGATGTTAGTCCAAACATAGGCAGATTTTTAGCAAGAGCAATACCTCCCATGAATTAATTTCCCTCACTAGAGACAATAAAACTAGCAACAATTTCCCCCATCTAGGTCATAGGGGCTCTAAAGCTGGTTTAAACAGTCCAGAGCAGGGGGGCTCCCAAAGCCAGGTGGAGGCTTGCAGAGACCTTACAAGGACTCACAGAGAGGAGAGATGGGGCTCTCCTAATGAAGCACTTAGAGACAGACAGGAGTGACATACTGCCTTTAAAATACTGACATTTTTTTCCCTTCACATTTATTCTATTTTAATCTGCCTCTAGCCTTCCCCTGCTATAGGCCCTTGACTCTGGAAATTAGAAGTCTTTATTACATTTTTTTAAACATGGAGGTCCTTTTTCAAAGAAATATGCCTCTGTCTAAGCTGGTCCCACTTTACAATAAGTGTCCCTCAGACCATGTAATTACGTGTAATTACAATTGTGAGTTCATTTGTAAATCCTTGAAATAGGATGCATGCTGGAAACAGGTATAAATGTGTAACAATGTATAACTAAACTGTAGCTGTAAATACATAGTTACAGTTTGATTGTGGTTTATTCTCTTAAAAAGTCAGCAGTAGACCTGGGTTCAACTACTTGTTTTGTTATTTAAATACTTATTTTCTGTGTATTTGAGTATTTACAAATAATGTGACTTGAATACAGTACCTCTATTGGAAGTATTTTCAAAGACTTATTTCAAATACTATTTTTAAAATACTTGGGTTAAATACATGGAAGTTAATTTGAGTCAGTGTATTTGAGTATTTCCAAATACATTCCAATATTCAACTACTTTTCAAAAAAATATATCTAAATACTTACTTCCAGAGGTCTTTGAAAGTAAGTGAAATACCCAAAATAGTATTTAAACCCAGGTCTGGTCAGCAGTAAAATTACCAACAGACCAACACGCTTTAGAAAGCAGTCTCAAACAACATGCTTCTGACATACCAAAATATGACCAAGTGAGAGTTCTCCATATCTTACATAACATCAACAGTCACCACATCTCACATAGCATCAACAGTCACCACATCTCACATAACATCAACAGTCACCACATCACACATAACATCAACAGTCACCACATCTCACATAAACATCAACAGTCACCACATCTCACATAACATCAACAGTCACACATCTCACATAACATCAACAGTCACCACATCTCACATAACATCAACAGTCATAGGCTACGCTACACCATCAGCTATTGTTTGCTTTCGATGCAGTGCCCCCTCCACCCACTCCCTGCCAGGGTGTTGTGATATGAGATTATAGATTAACAGGCTGTTCAAAGTGACTGCTACTTGCGACTTTTCTGATTGGCAGAGGGAAAATCAACAAAATAAACCTCCAGCCAAGGACAAGGCACGTCAATAACTGCCAACCTCGGCTTAGAGGAGCTTATAACAGGGTCTCATTTCCTACGTTAAAACAACGAGCCTGGAGACCGGCTCAGTGCAAACAACAGAACAAGAAGCCAAATCCCACTCACCTTCATTTTGAACACGTACAGTTGGTGTTTGAGCCACAGCAAATATTAGCATTACAACTAGTGGGATGCTATCTGACTGTTTCGCTGTAGTTTGGTTTCCAGAAGCCTCTCTTAACAAAAGCAGAAAAGACAACGAATGTACTATTTTCTGTGTATGAGATAAAAAAAGATAAAAACCTACAATGTTTAGGTAAATCTGGACACGTCCTTTTGTTGTCTGATGTGATCTGGTATAGCCTGGCAGTAACAGCAGTGTTCTATGCTATTGGTAAGTTATGACTATGTATGCTACAGTATACACCATGAAAGCAAACTCGAGATGTGCTGACATTGTGATCACCAAACACTTGGCATATTGCAAATATCAATGTTGGTTTTCTACTTGTGTAGTATCCTGGTGGCAAGCTCTTCCTGTGTGCTATACTGGTAGTTAACATAGGGTAGAGAGGCTACGCAGTGTGGCTTTGGCTATAGCACTTTGCCAGCTCTAACCTAGTTCTGCCTCTGGTAGAGTTATTTCTCTGGTCTCCCACACATTGTGGAAGGATGAGTTTCCCTCAGTGGTAATGTGTGCAGTGAAGCCTCTATCTGGGGAGCGTAGACTTCTATTAGAGCCATAAATCATGTTAGTGGGAGAGGAGGGTGGACAGGGGGAGGTGGAGGGTGGACACGGGGAGGTGGAGGGGGGCTCAGGGTCGTAAATCTCATTACCTGAGACTGTTGCTCCCCATTCTCAATCACTCCCATTATCAACTGACCTTGACCAGCAGCGCAGACACTTACACTCAATCAGGCCTCGGGGAGATGTATGTTTGCGTGTGTTGTGAGTGTGTTGTGCATGTGTGTGTAGTGAGAAAATGTCAGAAAGCATACAGTGCCTTCAGAAAGTATTCACATCCCTTTACTTTTCCACATTTTGTTGTGTTACAAAGTGGGATTAAAATGGATTTAGTTGTCATTTTTTGTCAACGATCTACACAAAATACTCTAATGTCAAAGTGGAACGAAAAATAAAACACTAATATACTGTATCTTGATTAGATGAGTATTCAACCCCCTGAGTCAATACTGTACATGTTAGAATCGCCTTTGGCAGCGATTACAGCTGTGAGTCTTTCTGGGTAAGTCGAAAGGCTTTGCGCACCTGGATGGTGCAATATTTGCACATTATTCTTTAAAAAAATATTCAAGCTCTGTCAAGCTGGTTGTTGATCATTGCTAGACAGCCATTTTCAAATCTTGCCATAGATTTTCAAGCCGATTTAAGTCAAAACTATAACTAGGCAACTCAGCAACATTCAATGTTGTCTTGGTAAGCAACCAGTGTATATCACAGCCATTGTTACTGTTTTAAAGTCACCATTGGCCTCATGGTGAAATCCCTAAGTGGTTTCCTTCCTCTCTAGGCAACTGAATTAGGAAGGACGCCTGTATCTTTGTAGTGACTGGGTGTATTGATACACCATCCAAAGTGTAATTAATAACTTCACCATGCTCAAAGGGATATTCAATGTCTGCTTTTTGTTGTTGTTGCCATCTACCAATAGGTGCCCTTCTTTGCGAGGCATTGCTTGCATTGCAAAACCTCCCTGGTCTTTGTGGCTGAAACTGTTTTCGAAATTCACTGCTCGAATGAGGGACCTTACAGATAATTGTATGTGTGGGGTACAGAGATGAGGTAGTCATTAAAAAACTATTGCACACAGAATGAGTCCATGCAACTTATTATGTGACTTGTTAAGCAAATTGTTACTCCTGAACTTATTTAGGCTTGCCATAACAAAGGGGTTTAATACTTGTTGACTGAAGACATTTCAGCTTAATTTTTTTTATGAATTTGTAAAAATTTCGAAAAACATAATTCCACTTGGAAATGACAAGGTATTGTGTGTAGGCCAGTGACGAAACATCTCAATTTAAATTCAGGCTGTAACACAACAAAATGTGGAAAAAGTCAAGGGGTGTGAATACTCTCTGAAGGGACTGTATATCTGACTTGGCCAGGGTCGTTTAGGCTCCATACAATATATCCATTAGTTGCAATGTGTCCATGATATTCGTGATCTCCTTAAGTGCATGAGGGTGATAGTTTATAGTGTGATTTCCTTTACGTTCCACTGAAGTACTTAAAGGTGGGTCCCCTGCGGGACGGTTGAGCTAATGTAGGCTAATGCGATAAGCATGAGGTTGTAAGTAACAAGAACATTTCCCAGAACATAGACATATCTGATATTGTCAGAAAGCTTAAATTCTTGTTAATCTAACTGCACTGTCCGATTTACAGTAGCTTTTACAGTGAAAGAATACCATGCAATCAATTGTTTGAGGAGAGTGCACCGTTTTGAACATGCAAAGTTATTAATGAACAAATTAGGCACATTTGGGCAGTCTTGATACAACATTTTGAACAGACATGCAATGGTTCATTGGATCAGACTAAAACTTTGCACATACACTGCTGCCATCTAGTGGCCAATATCGAAATTGCACCTGGGCTGGAATAATACGTTTTGGCCTTTCTCTTGCATTTCAAAGATGATGGAACAAAAAAATACAAAAAACGGTTGTTTTTTTCTTTCTATTATCTTTTACCAGATCTAATGTGTTACAGTGGGGAGAACAAGTATTTGATACACTGTTGATTTTGCAGGTTTTCCTACTTACACAGCATGTAGAGGTCTGTCATTTTTATCATAGGTACACTTCAACTGTGAGAGACGGAATCTAAAACAAAAATCCAGAAAATCACATTGTATGATTTCTAAGTAATTAATTTGCATTTTATTGCATGACATAAGTATTTGATCACCTACCAACCAGTAAGTATTCCGGCTCTCACAGACCTGTTAGTTTTTCTTTAAGAAGCCCTCCTGTTCTCCACTCAT
>NW_019942602.1:100133-141800 GCF_002910315.2 Salvelinus sp. IW2-2015 | reverse complement strand
CTCCTCATGATCATTGATGCCCCACGAGGTGAGATCTTGCATGGAGCCCCAGACCGAGGGTGATTGACCGTCATCTTGAACTTCTTCCATTTTCTAATAATTGCGCCACCAGTTGTTGCCTTCTCACCAAGCTGCTTGCCTATTGTCCTGTAGCCCATCCCAGCCTTGTGCAGGTCTACAATTTTATCCCCGATGTCCTTCACAGCTCTCTGGTCTGGCCATTGTGGAGAGGTTGGAGTCTGTTTGATTGAGTGTGTGGACAGGTGTCTTTTATACAGGTAACGAGTTCAAACAGGTGCAGTTAAATACAGGTAGAGAACAGCTGCTCACATTGATCTCCAAACACTCTCTCTCTCTGCAGCACCCCCACACACATATAAAACACATACAAAACACATACGAAACACATACGAACACATACGTTCATTTCCACCCGCGGGCATGCACAGCTACGCATGAAGCAGATTGAGTCTGTGATGAAACATCAAACACAAGTGAACAACCTCTATGTAGACACCCCACTGTGCCAAACAGGGTAATAGAAACAGTACAGCCGTGACAAGTGCCCTGTTAATTTACTCTTCCATCATATTGTCACAAAGAACTAATCAACGAATTACCGTAGTTGCGTGGGGTCATTGCTGTATTTAAACACAGTAAAGAAAAAGCAGGAAAACTAGTTGCTCATAAATCATTTCGGTTTAGTTAATATCAATGATATTATTCAGATCCCCTTAGATTCTCATTACAAATGCAAGTCCACATCTAAATATATTATATTTCACTTACTTCTTTATGCCCTTTCAACTTCGTAATATCTAGCAATTAAATTAAATAAAAATGGGAAGAAGTTGGCTTATTTGAACATTGATTGGTTTGAAAGAGTAAATGTACATTTTTATTTGCAGTGATTGGTTATTTTAAATTCAACTCTCAATAGAGAGCCGACGTGTAGTCAGAAATAAGTAACCTCAGGTTCGTTCAGCCATTCCTATGGGGGAAATGGATGGGGAAAGAATAGGGTTTTGCGATAAACGTCAAAAATAAGGTCTGTGGTAAACACACAGGCTTAGGAGATCTTCTACGTTTTGTTCTATGAGATAATATCAGCCAGTTAACATGACCTTTCTGAATTATGAAGCCTTTATGTGCTTTTTTTGATTACATAAATGCGAGAAAAAAAATCACAAAACGTGACGTTAGCTGATGAAGATTATCTCATAGAACAAAATATATAAGATCTCTTAAGCCTGTGTTAACCACAGACCTTATTTTCGGTGTTTATTCAAAAACACCTAGAAAAACTCCATTAATTTCCCCACAGGCTTTGACCAACAAGCCATGCCTACAGTTAGAGTTAGTGCCTACAAAAGATGCCATTACTATTGCTCTCTATTGCAGTCAATTGTACACAAATTTCAACCTAGAATTTAAATAGGTCTCTGACTTCATTTATAATTCTAACCAACCCAAACTATAATGAGAACATCTACAAAAAAAACATGAATATTAAAATAATACATCTATTATAATACTATTAAATTAGGTTTATTGTCAAATACAATCTGGAAATCAGGCAAATTAGTAATATCAATACAATCAGTTATTACAGTGGATTAGAATGACATTATCCAGGCCAAGGGGTGTAATCAATATAACACACTATCAGACATTTATAAACCTGTAAACCTCATTAACTGTAGCCTCTGCATGACTCCATTTTATTTTATACTCAGTATGTTCTCATGCTCTCTTTATATCTTGTGTCATACCTCATAACATACACATTGGCAAATTATTGTTATGGACTACGTACGTAGAAACACATATTTCCCATTGTTGTAACCATTGGTTGTGGTGTTGGTTGGAATTGCTTCACAAAGACTGAACAAAAATAAGAGGTCAATCTAATTTGACAAGCCTAGAAACAAATCAAGGTTTTAGTTGAGAATACCCTATGAGAACACCCTATGAGAAGACCCTATGAAAACACCCTATGAAAACACCCTATGAGAACACCCTATGAAAACACCATATGAGAACACCCTATGAAAACACCCTATGAGAACACCCTATGAAAACACACTATGAAAACACCCTATGAAAACACCCTATGAAAACACCCTATGAAAACACCCTATGAGAACACCCTATAAAAACACCCTATGAGAACACCCTATGAAAACACCCTATGAGAACACCCTATGAAAACACCCTATGAGAACACCCTATGAGAACACCCTATGAGAACAACCTGGGAGAACACCCAATGAAAGCACCCAATGAAAACACCCTATGAGAACACCCTATGTGTTACGTAACTAGAAGTGGTGGGTGCGGAGTCAGGCGCAGAGAGCAGAGGTTTAAGGAAAACCATATTTATTCCGGTGAGAAAAGGTCATGCCAAAACAACAGGCGAATAAATGACCGGCCCAAAACAGAACACAAACAGTCCGGAAAAATACAAACAATACCATCCACAAAACAGAACAGAGAAACAAGCCCGCACAAAAGCAGGCGGGCATAACAGGCTTAAATAGCCCTAAACCAAATCCCAAACGAGAAACAGGTGAAACCAATAAGACATAACCAACAGAAAAGGAAAAGGGAATTGGTGGCAGCTAGTAGACCGGTGACGACGACCACCGAGCGCCGCCCGAACAGGAAGGGGAGCCACCTTCGGTGGAAGTCGTGACACTATGAGAACACCCTTTGAGAACACCCTATGAGAACACCCTATGCTGATTTTGTTCCAGTGACCAAATAACCTCAGTAAGTCTAGCTAGTTCATCAAATTGATTTTTCAATTCATGATCATATAGTTGAATAAGCTAATTATTTCCCCTGGTCCTGGCTCGCTAAAGTAATACGATGCACCATTTTCAGCCTTGTATGTGAATGTTAGATGATAAAACACAGCTATTTGCCTGACGTTCTCGAGAGAAATTCAAGGACAAATCATGGGTCTCGATGCAAAATGTCTCTTTCACTGTTTTTGACTGCACCTTGAGTGTGCTTTGCATGTCAAAACGTATCTTTCACAGGGAGTGCTCACCAACTTGTGGTCACCAGATCACCCATGTAATATTGACTGCACAGTCCCATTCACTCAGAAGCAAAGCAGAGAACAGTAAAACATCTTTGACCTTTTCAAAGAGAGGGCATCGCAACAGTGCTATGGTAACCATGCTGGTAATATTAAATGTATTTTATCTACGACTGGAAATGCTCATGGAAAACAAGACAAGTACAAGTTCTTAAGAACGCTCTTATCGCAAGAGAGTTGGACGAATAGGACAGGGCAAGGCAGGGGAAGGCGGGGCTACAGTAGTATACAAGGTTTACTAAAAATTTACTGTGTTGACCACACTCTTTTTTTTCGGTCTATAATACAGCCTGCTAGGAACTGATGGTACAGTGAATCATGAGAAACGTATGGGGGAGATGAGAAAGAATCAGCTCTGAGGAATACACCCCAGGTGGAAGTTAACCCGAAGTACAGACCTAGGATCAGCTCTCAGGAATACACCCCAGGTGGAAGTTAACCCGAAGTACAGACCTAGGATCAGCTCTGAGGAATACACCCCAGGTGGTAAGTTAACCCTAAAATGCAGACCTAGTGAATCAGCTCTCAGGAATACACCCCAGGTGGGAAGTTAACCCGAAGTAAACAGACCTTAGGATTCAGTCTGAGGAATAAACCCCAGCTGGAAGTTTAACCTAAGTACAGACCTAGGATACTCGTTGGAGGAATACACCCAGGGTGGAAGTTAACCCTAAGTACAACAGATCACTCTAGGAATCACGGGGACTCTAAATGCCAGATCAGCTAGCCAGATCCCGTCCAGGTGGAAGTTTTCTAAGCAGACTTACGCACGAATCCAGCTGTGTTAACAGCGCAGCTGTATCTCTCTAACAACCTACTTAGACATTGTGTTTTGTTAAGATTGAGGGTATCAAACGACGTACAAAGATAGTGGTGTGTAAGCAATTTACCTTTACATTAGACAGGTTTTTAGATAAACGGTTCTGAAGCTGTTTCAAGATCAAGTCAGCTTGCATCGTCCATTGCTTCACAGAAAGGGAGAGGTTGGGAGATCGAAGATACATGCATCTTCAAGATAATGTTGGAAGCCATCTTATCCGTAATGGCGCTAAATGAAGAAAGAGCTGTCTAACAGGAGCGGGAAAAACACTTTCTCACGGGACCGCACATAAGTTAACTCCATGATCACATTACGAGAGACCAGGCAAGTGAAACAGAGAATGTGACAGATGTGAGCAAACACAGCACCATAAATAAACACAACGACACAATCTACACACAGGGCACTAAAACCACAAAAGACCTAAATACACACACACTAAAAAACACAAACCTAATAATACAAACTCGGTTTACAAGACATCTCAGACCAGAACATATATGCCACCGTGTGAGCCCTGATGACAAAAATGGACAGACAAAATCTATATAATTGCTATATTCCAACAATATCACACTGTTTTAAGCATACTCTTGAAAGAATTTAGATTTAGATTAGTTTCTGACATTATGTTCATACGAGTAAACTCCATGTGACTAAGGCCCCTTTATAGCACTTAATATAGATAACTCTCCCAAGGCACTGGCCAATGTTCACAGTGCTCTTGTCGTCTCTTTCTGAACGTTCAAATATGTTGAATGTGATTCCTTTCGTTGACAGCTATAATTTCAAACATATTCTCAGTGTTTAAACATGACCTTCACAAGACTAATGAGGATGCCTCTTTTGTCCCAAAGCCTGATCACATAGAAACTGAACCTTCGATTTGAAAAAGGTTCTGAGAACAATCAAGATATCTGCCTTCCTCTGCGCTCGCCCAGAAAATGGACACAAATCATTGAAGTGTTCAAGAGCCGGAGCCGCGCTGCTGTCGACCCATTGCGTCAGTATCCACAATGGCATCTGGCTAGACGTGAGAAACAGACTTGTGATGAATCAGTGTGAATGGAACAGGCATTGATATTTATTATGTTGTTTATTCCCTGCTCTCCATAACCGAATAGCCCTAAACTTAACCTACTCAGATTAAATTGCTCTTAACTTATTAACCTAGAGAGTTGTTTCCTTGTTTTAAACCTCAATTCTGTAACCACATCGGAAGATCAACCATGACCCACGGGTGCAGAAATTAATGCTGTTCAACAAATAGACATCCATAATATTCATAGGTGGTTCCAGTAATACGGTTGAATTTTCGCAAGGGAAACAATAATGACATTTTTGATCTGTTTCTCCTGATTCATTGACCTATACCTTTGAACTTACACTTTGCTCTATGATTGACATGTGGGATTGTGTTGCGCAAAATTATTTGACTGACTTTTGGTAGAACATTTCATGACTATTAATAAATAATTAAATAATATTCACTGTGATATAGGAACTTAAAATACTGCAAAATATTGCCCACAAACATGAAAAATGCATGATAAAAATTCCATATTTTTTTCCACAAAGTAAAATCACTGTCCAATTTGGACACCGCCACAAGGATTTTCTTGGACCATATAGCTGGAAGCTGATTGAATACAAATAGAGAATAGGAGCTGATGAATGGAGCATACATGTACGTAAATTCAATCCCACACTTAGGTAGAAACAACATGGAAGGATAGCAACCTGGCCGGCAGGAAGGACGGTCAATGTGAATAGCCTCACTGCTCAAAAATGCCATTGGTTAATATTTTTTGGGCACTGCTCGAAACCAACTTTGTGGTCGGCAACGATATTTTACCTAAGACCACAAAGGAAACAAACGTGACTATTTTGGTAGTAATAGGTTAGTATTATATAGCAGCATTCATCCTGTTCATATTAAATGTACACAAAATATATCCACAAATCCACAAGGTTATAAACCAGCAAGCATATCAGTTAGAAAGTCAAATCAGTTCTCTCTTTTGGCTTAGAGAATGCAGAGACAACCGCTGACGTATGTTCGAACTTACCAATGTCTCTCCCTTGAAATGCAACACCAAACACAATAGCTGAAATTATGCAGTCTCAAAAACTATGGTAATATAACTGTAAACCTCATGTAAATTCCTGTAAAATCACGTGTTTCCTTTGTTGTTGACGTAAGCAGTAAGCAGACAATATCTCTTTTTTATTGCCGATCAATTATCTAATAAAAAAGTGCCTGGCATAACTTTCCTTTTAAACACATTGCACAAACACAACACAATCATTTTGACACCACCAAACCACACCCCTCAACACACAACCACCGTGTGCCACACAAACACAAATTCCTCAAACTGCCAATTGACTAGCCTGCTTAGGTTATCTCTGTAGAGTTTGTCCTATCCCCATCGCTAATAGAGCTAAGCAACAAGAGCCAGTTGCATGAGTTAAGTGTAGCAGTCAGGAAGCTGGGACACAGTGGGAGCAACTGCAGGAGAGTAGAGCAGAAGAGAGAAGCGGAGCAATAAGCAGAGAGAGTAAGGAGAGAGTAGTAAGCGGAGAGGTAGAGGCGGAGAAGATGTGGAGCGGAGAGGTAGAGAGGAGAGATAGAGAGGAGAAGAGTAGAGCGGTAGAGAGTCAGAGGTCGGAGAGAGTAGGGAGAGAGAAGCAGAGTAGAAGGGAGAGAGTAGAGGGAGAGAGTAGAGAGGAGAGTAAGTGAGAGAGTGAGAGGTAGAGAGGAGAGAGTAGAGCGTAGAAGAAGCAGAACGGAGAGAGTAGAAGCAAAGAGGGGTAATACCTACAAGTCTGGCGAGCTGTGGAGTTCGCAGTGGTGAGATCTCATCTGAGACGAGCAGGACGGATGGATTGGATTCAGTTGCTCCTCAATCGGCTCTCAGCTGTAAGCCTTGAACATCCTTTTAACGGGAGAGGAACTGTATTCCTCTCTTTCCCTCCCTCTCTTCTGTACTCGCTACCCACTCTCTCTAGCTTACAGCTCGCTCCTCACCTTTCCCCTAACTCCCTCGTTCTCTACCTCCTCATTCTAACTCCCTCTTCCTCTACATACCCCACCCATTTTTAAGCAACTCTTATATCCTCTCTCCTCTACTGCCATTTTTCTTTACTTGTCTTTTCTCTCCCTCCCTGACCATCTCACCCTAACTAAATTCCATAACTTGCAAATCGTTATAGAATACTGCTTCTATTAATCCTAATGGTAAATTTGATGTTATGAATATTTGAGTATATATAATTTACGAAGATCACTTGTAAATTGAAGCGCGAGTCTGTACCTAAGTTATTTCTAGGCTTTGTCGCCTCTCAGAAAATTTAATCTGTTAGTAGGATAACCCATTTGTCCGGCATGACTGGTGTGGTTTACGGAGAAGGGATACAGTGAATTAATGTATAAGAAACAGGTTGAGGTGTGCCTGTGTTGCGTGTGCGTTGCGGTGGCGTATAAAGATGTGTGTACAGTGTAGCTGTGATTAGTTATTCTAATTTATTTTTTGTGTAGTCTCGAATCGATTGGTTTGTCTTTATTTGTGTTAATAGATCTAGCCAGTAGGATAGGTAGGTGGTAAAGATTAGTGTTGTGAGGTGTCTGTGGTGCTCTTCTTGTGGGTTTAACCTACGCACAGTGGTCATGTGCTCTCAAGAGGACGGCACTATAGAGTCTGATGGATAAGGGAAAGTAATAGTGTGAATGATAGCTGCGCATTAGACAGTTACTTCAACATATGTTAGTCTCGCATGTATTATCAAGTGTTCGCTCCTAGAGCGTATTCGCCCGTGGTGGTATTGTAGAGTAATCACAAGAGATCACTGTGTACCTGCACGCTCGTAGTATTCTCAGCTTCTTGAACACGGAGCTGGAAAACGCTGGACGCCATAACAACCTCTCCTGATGTTCTGTGGTTGACTAATCTCGGTATCCACCCTATATCGAATATGACTGACAGTGCTCTCGACTCGCCTCGCCCATCTCGCTCGCACTCGCTCCTTACTTATAAGATAGGACCTGTTCTAATCTCACTCCTCCCCTCCTGTAGTGCTGGCATATATCCTGAAGAGAAATGCGGAGTCCGGGGAAGGGGAGGGTGAGAGGGTTGCGCTGGCGCGGGGGCGGGCCCCAGATCTTGATGAGTGAAAAAGAGGAAGAGAGATGAGGGAGGAAGAATAGGAGAAAAGGAGAGGGAGGAGAATGAGAGAGAGAGAGAGGAAGGAAGAAGAGCGAGAAGGAAGACGCGCCGAAAGAGCTGGCTGTAGCAGGGAAATAGAGAAGAGGGAGGAATGGGGACAGGAGAGGGAAAGAGCTGCTGTAGAGCGTGAGGAGAAGAGGGACGGAATGGGGCCAAGGGACACGAGGGAATAGTAAGCTTCAGCTTGCTCATGAGCCCTGCCGTGAGTAAATATGATGAAGGAGTGGATGGAATGGGGAGCAGACGCGAAGGGAAATCGAAGCTGAGCTGTAGAGGGAAATAAAGCACAAGAAGAGTAGGCGTGAATAAGCCAGTGAAGGAGAGTGGATCTAGGAGAAAAGGCATTTTGTGAGTGTAAGCCTTGTAATAGTACGCTGTAGCAGTCGCGGATTTCCGAGGTTGGAGTTGCAACGGGTATGACTAAGCGTGCACAATGGCACTAGGTGAGCTCTGAAGGAACTAATGAGAATTAAGCTGGTGAAGGAACTCAGGTGAAATAGACTCTGAGAGATTGAATGGAATAGGGAAATACCGTCAGTCTCGAGGAAAATGGAACAAAAGAAAACTAGTGACAATTGTAGTTGAGGTGAAAGGGACACTAAGGGGAATGTAGTTTGACGTGAAGGAACTAAGGGAATGTTAGTTTTGAGTGAAGGAATAAGCGGAATGCTCAGTTGGCAGGCTGAGAGGACTACATGGTGAATGTTACGGATCTTCGAGTAGGGTGATCAATAATAGACGGAAATGTAATTACGTTGATAAGCGAGGGACTAAGAGCTCAGAGAATGTAGTATTGAGTCAGACACTTAAGCGGGGAATGTATGTTTTGAGAAAATACTGGTATGCCAAAGATTTTTTGGCTTAAAAGCTTTTAACAAATTAGAGTTATACGCTGGCACTCTTTTCGCTCTCGGCCTACTCAAATCTCGAATCAAATTGTCTATATCGCAAAGATAGAACAAGGACAGTATGCCTCAGGTTGTTATGTCGAATATAACTGTCGAATAGATAGCATTAATAACGTCTAAATGCGCTCTCCCGGTGCGTTGGTCCGTAAAATTAATCCCACGATATTTACAGGATCGCAATGGATCTCACACTGTCGACTCCTTTCTTGAATGTCTCTTGAAAGAAGAGGATTGTTGTTAAGCAACAAGGGTTCATTTTTCGGGATTATATTTGTTATCACGACTGATGTTCACACGCATTGGATACGAGATCTGCGCTCACGCTGCGGGCGCTTCACGTGATGAATCTGTGATCAGACGTAGATCCACCATCTATACTTATCCGTTAGAACGATAGATCTACTTGAATAACTCATCCTATATTAGTACTTAACAAAATGTGAAATCGCACAAAAGCCTTTAAAAAACAAAGCACCGCTCTCTTCGCCGTGGGGCAATTAACAAGGTTACAGATGGGGCAAAAAAGTATTTTAGTTCAGCCACCAATTGTGCAAGTTCTCCCACTTAAAAAGATGAGAGGGGCCTGTAATTTCCACATAAGGTATACACAACCACTCCTTCTCACGCTATGTACAGAGCGCACAAAAAAAATGACATGCGAAATAGTCAAAACATCCAGAAAACGCATCCAAAATTGTCGTAAGCGGTAGTTTCTATATAAACGATGTATAACTTACTTGTGCAAATTAAATTGGGTGGAAACATTAAGTATCTTTGTGCGTATACAACTAACAACAGGTCTCTATCCTCAACTAGAACTTGTATAAGTGACAGTGTTGTTACTGATCGGTAGGTACCCTGGCTTTGATCGTGTACTTTGGGTTCCCAGCTTCTCGACTCGCTACGAGTACATTATGTCACTGTGAAAGTGTCCTGTTCATTAAGGTACCTGGTGTCTGGGATTTTTAGCTCGCTCGACTCCGCTGGCTTAGCTTAGAGCTGTAGAATACTTTTGATACCTCCACCGTGGCGATGGAAGCTATACTTTATGACGTAGCAGAAGCCTCTCCAACCAGTTCTCGAAAAAATGGCAGAATCGAGTAAATAGAGATGAGGTTGACCTTGTTATTCTTTCTAATCCTATTTTCCCTAATAGCGCCACACCAACGCCCCCCCCTTTTCCTTACTCACCCGCCACGCCAGAGGTACTTTACCGCGCTAAGTACAAAGGGTTTTGATCTCTTTTATTGATCCTCTCTTTCATAACCAAGCTGCTTACCTATTGCAGATTCATGTCTTCTTCTAAAGCTTGGTGCTCAGGTCTACAATTTAGTTTCTTGGTGTCTTTTGACGAGCTCTTTGGTCTTGGCCATAGTGGAGTTTGGAGTGTGGACTGTTTGAGGGTTGTGGACAGGTGTCTTTTATAACTGAATAACAAGTTCAAACAGGTGCCCATTAATACAGTAACGAGTGGAGGACAGAGGAGCCTCTCTAAAGAATTATTTACAGGTCTGTGAGAGCCAGAAAATCTTGCTTGTTTGTAGGTGACCAAATACTTATTTTCCACCATATATGCAAATAAATTTATTAAAAATCCTACAATGTGATTTTTTTTCTCATTTTGTCTGTCATAGTTGAAGTGTACCTATGATGAAAATTACAGGCCTCTCTCATCTTTTTAAGTGGGAGAACTTGCACAATTGGTGGCTGACTAAATACTTTTTTGCCCCACTGTATATCCCACCTGCCTTCATATTTTTTTTTTTAAAGATTCTCCATTGAATGCACTTTCTTAATTGAGGCTTAATGTGTGTCTTGGAAACCAGCCCTCAGAGTATGCCTATGGCGGTATCATGGTGCTGTACTCAGAGTACCAGACCCTGTCTGCCTCTGAGAGGATAACCACAACTCTATCTCTAGGATGAACTTGTTGGACTCTTCTGCTGTTATCCCAGATATTAGTTTGGTAGTAGGAATGATTGACAGCTGGCTGATTGGGAGCTGTGGTTTCTCTGCCCTAAAGCCTTGGTTATCGGTGAGATTCAGCCAATTACAGCTCAAGGGCATGGAGACAGGGCACGGAGGGATGCTGCCAGTGCAGGTGCTTCTCTCTGCCACCCGCACTCACACAGGAGGGCCATCAATGCACAGGCACGCACAGAGACAGAGACACATAGATTACAGAGCACAGAGAGATCCTGAAACAGGAACAGAGAATGCACTACAGACAGAGAGAGATGGATATTGTGTTGTACACAGACACAACATGGAGAGAGAGTCAGACAACAGCTTTATGAAGACATCAGTTAGGGGGGATGTGCAGTGAATCAGAGGACAGACACCAACCAAACACACAAACACAGTGAACGTTGTTAGAAGGTGGACAGAAACGTAGAAACGTACAATCAGGCACAGAGATAGGGGATGACGGGAGACACAAAACAAGGCACAGAGATAAAAAGGACAGTCAGACACGACGTTGAAGAAGGTGAAAAAAGACAAATCCCTGTGAAAAAACGATCTGCGTCTAGTGTGTGAGTTTGCAGGCACTTGAGTGCGTGTGTGTATAATATATACTGTCACGGCCGTCGAAAGAACTGGACCAAAGCGCAGCGTGGTGAGCGTAAATATACCTTTTTATTAGGATGACGCCGACAAAAACAATAAACAATACAAAAACGACAGTGAAGCTAAAGGCTATAGTGCCACAAACAAAGACAACATCCCACACTGAAAGGAGGGAAAAGGGCTACCTAAGTATGGTTCCCAATCAGAGACACCGATAGACAGTGTCACGTTCCTGACCTATTTTTATGTTATTTTGATTATGTTTAGTTGGTCAGGGCGTGAGTTGGGGTGGGCATTGTATGTTGTGTGTGTTTTGTTTAGTCTATGGGTGTTGTATTGTGTATGGGATAGATATTGTGAGGTTGTCTAGTTATGTCTATGGCTGCCTAGATTGGGTCTCAATCAGAGACAGCTGTCATTCATTTGTCTCTGATTGGGAGCCATATTTAAGGTAGCCATAGGCAGTAGGCTTTTGTGGGTAGTTGTCTTGTTTAACGTTTGTTGCTTGTCTGTCACTTCGTTATTTAGCTGTCACGATCAATTTGTTGTTTTTTGTTTGTTTGTATAGTGTTTTCGTTTCATGTGTTCATCTTCGTTCATTTATTAAAAGAAGATGGCTTATTTTCCTCATTCTGCGTTTTGTCCGAATCTCTTCCAACGACATCTGACAAACTTACCCACCACAACAGGATCAACAGCTAGCGAACCAACAACAGCGGCAAAGTAACAGACTCATTGGACATGGAGTATGTATGGACGTTTAAAGTTCTACACCATGGGAGGAGATCCTGCTGGAAGGGAATCGCCCTCCCATGGAACAGCTGGGGCACTGAGGAGAGCAGAGGCTACCGAGTGAAGAACCGGAGTTATGAGGGGACGCGTCTTGCACGGAAGCCTGAAAAGCCCGTGAGTAACACCCAAATATTTCTGGAGGAGGGCTAAAGGGAGTGTGGCGAAGCCGGTTGGATACCTGACCAACTCCCCGGCTTGCCGTGGATGAGAGCGTCGTACTGTCAGACACGTTTATGCGGTAAAGCACACGGTGTCCCCATACGCGTGCTTAGCCCAGTGCGGGCTATTCCACCTTGCCGCACTAGGGAGGGCTAGGTTGGCATCGAGGCCGTAGCCATGAAGCCGCCCAACGTATCTGGTCTCCAGTACGTTCCTCGGGCCGGCGTACATGGCACCAGCCTTACAGTGTGTCCCCGGTTCGCCTGCATAGCCGTGCGGGCTATTCCACCTCGCCGCACTGGCAGGGCTACGGACCATTCAACTGGTAAGGTTGGGGAGGCTCGGTGCTCAAAAAGCACGTGTCCTCCTTCACGGTCCGGTATATCCGGCGCCACCTTCCCACCCCAGCTCAGTACCACCAGTGCCTACACCCACGCACCAGGCTTCCAGTGCATCTCCAGAGCCCTGTTCCTCCTCCACGCACTCTCCCTATGGTGCGTGTCTCCAGCCCAGTCCTCAGTCCGCACCACGCACCAAGCTCCTGTGCGTCTCCAGAGCCTGTACGCACTGTTCCTTCCCCCGCACCGCCCGTGACGTGCCTCCCCGCCGTACCTCCAGTTCCGGTACCACGCACCAGGCCTACAGTGCGTCTCAGCCGCCAGAGTCTGCCGTCTGCCAGCGGCGCTGAACTGCCCGTCTGCCCAGCGGCGCCTGAACTGCCCGTCTGCCCAGCGGCGGCACTTGAACTGCGCCATCTACCCAGCGCGCCTGAACTGCCGTCTGCCCAGCGGCGCCTAACTGCCCGTCTGCCCAGCGGCGCCTGAACTGCCCGTCTGCCCAGCGGCGCCTGAACTGCCCGTCTGCCCACGCCTCTGATGCGTGCGCCTGAGCATGCTTCTGCCAGCGGACCGCTGAACTGCCCGTCCCATACTCCGTCTGAATCTGTCCGTCTGCCATAGGCCTGCAAAGCGCCCGTCTTCATGAGCCTGCAAAGCCGCCCGTCTGCCATGAGCCTACAGAGCCGTCCGACAGAGCCCTAATCCTCCTGCCGATCATGATGCAGATGCCGGATCTGCCCCTGCAGACGCAGGATCAGGCCAGAGCCTTCCGCCAACCGGATCAGCCAGAGCCTTCCGTCAACCGATCACAAGGCTTCCGCCCAGACCGGATCAGCCAGAGCCTTCCGCCAGAACCGGATCAGCCAGAGCCTTCCGCCAGACCGGATCAGCCAGAGCCTTCCGCCAGACCGATCAGCCAGAGCCTTCCGCCAGACCGATCAGCCAGAGCTTCCGCGCAGAGCCATCAGCCAGAGCCTTCCGCGAGCCATGACCAGCGCGAGCCGTCAGCCAGCCAGCCATCCAGACTCACCACCATACCAGCCAGAGCCGTCAGCCAGCCATGACCAGCCAGAGCCGTCAGCCAGCCATGACCAGCCAGAGCCAGCCAGCCAGGATCGCCAGCCAGCCCGGAGCTGCCGTCCCTCAGCCCGGACTGCCGTCCCCAGCCCGAGCCGTCCCTCAGCCCGGAGCTGCCGTCCCTCATCCCGGTGTTGTCCCTATCCCGGTCTGCTCTTCTATGGTTTAGTTTGAGGGGTGGTCATTGGGGGGGGATACGGAAGCGGGATGGACTATGGTGGTGTGGGGCAGCGTCCAGAGCCGAGCCACCACCGTGGACAGATGCCCACCCAGACCCTCCCCTAGACTTTTGGTGGTGCGTTCGGATACCACCTTGAGGGGGGTTATGTCACGTTCCTGACCTATTTTTATGTTATTTTGATTATGTTAGTTGTCAGGGCGTGAGTTGGGTGGCGATTGTATGTTGTGGTGTTGTTTAGTCTATGGTGTTGTATTTGTATGGGATAGATATTGTGAGGTTGTCTAGTTATGTCTATGGCTGCCTAGATTGGTCCAATCAGAGACAGCTGTTCATCATTTGTCTCTGATTGGGAGCCATATTTAAGGTAGCCATAGGCAGTAGGCTTTTGTGGGTAGTTGTCTTGTTTAACGTTTGTTGCCTGTCTGTGCACTTGCGTTATTTAGCTTCACGATCATTGTTGTTTTTTTTTTTTGTATAGTGTTTTCGTTCATGTCATCTCGTCATTATTAAAAGAAGATGGCTTATTTTCCTCATGCTGCGTTTTGGTCCGAATCTCTTCCACACGATCGTGACAGACAGCTGTCCCTGATTGAGAACCATTCCCGGCCAAAACATAGAAATACAAAATCATAGAAAACAAAAACATAGAATGCCCACCCCAAATCACACCCTGACCAAACCAAATAGAGACATAAAAAGGCTCTCTAAGGTCAGGGCGTGACATATACACACAGTACCAGTCAAAAGTTTGGACACACCTACTCATTCAAGGGTTTTTCTTTAGTTTTTACTATTTTCTACATTGTAGAATAATAGTGAAGACATCAAAACTATGAAATTACACATATGGATTCAGGTAGTAACCCAATTCTTTTTTTAACAAATAAACATTTATTATATATTTTTGATTCTTCAAAGTAGCCAGCCTTTGCCTTGATGACAGCTTTGCACACTCTTGACATTCTCTCAACCAGTTTCATGAGGTAGTAACCTGGAAATCATTTAAATTAACAGGTGTGCCTTCCTAAAAGTTAATTTGTGGAATTTCTTTCCTTCTTAATGCGTTTGAGCCAAATAGTTGTGTTGTGACAAGGTAGGGGTGGTATACAGAAGATAGCCCTATTTGGTAAAATACCAAGTCCATATTATGGCAAGAACACCTCAAATAAGTAAATAGAAACAACAATCCATCATTAATTTAAGATATGAAGGTCAGTCAATGCGGAAAATTTCAAGAACTTTGAACGTTTCTTCAAGTGCAGTCGCAAAAGCCATCAAGCGCTATGATAAAACTGGCTCTCATGAGGACCGCCACAGGAAAGGAATACCCAGAGTTACCTCTGCTGCAGAGGATAAGTTCATTAGAGTTACCAGCCTCAGAAATTGCAGCCCATATAAATGGTTCACAGAGTTCAAGTAACAGACACATCTCAACATCAACTGTTCAGAGGAGTCTGCGTGAATCAGGCCTTCATGGTCTAATTACTGTAAAGAAACCACTACTAAAGGACCCCGATAAGAAGAAGAGACTTGCTTAGGCCAAGAAACACAAGCAATGGACATTAGACCGGTGGAAATCTGTCCTTTGGTCTGATGAGTCCAAATGTGAGATTTTTGGTTCTAACCGCTGTGTCTTTGTGAGACGCAGAGTAGGTGAACGGATGATCTCTGCATTTGTGCTTCCCACGTAAAGCACAGAGGAGGAGGTGTGATGGTGTGGGGATGCTTTGCTGGTGACACTGTCTGTGATTTATTTAGAATTCAAGGCACACTTAACCAGCATGGCTTCCACAGCATTCTGCAGTGATATGCCATCCCATCTGGTTTGCGCTTAACTTCTCTAGGATATGTGGGACGCTACCGTCCCACTTGGCCAATAGCCAGGGAAAATGTAGAGCGCCAAATTCAAAAAAATGATATAAAATCAAACTTTCATTAAATCACACATGTAAGATACCAAATTAAAGCTACACTCATTGTGAATCCAGCCACCATGTCAGATTTCAAAAAGGCTTTTCGGCGAAAGCATAAGATGCTATTATCTGATGATAGCACAACAGTAAACAAAGAGAGTGTAGCATATTTCAACACTGCAGGCACGACACAAAACGCAGAAATAAAATATAAATCACGCCTTACCTTTGACGAGATTCTTTTGTTGGCACTACAATATGTCCCATAAACATCACAAATGGTCCTTTTGTTCGATTAATTCCGTCCATATATATCCAAATTGTCCCTTTATTTGGCGCGGTTGATCCAGAAAAAAACAGCTTCCAATTTGCGCAAAGTCACTACAAAATATCTCAAACATTACCTCTAAACTTTGCCAAAACATTTCAAAGTACTTTTGTAATACAACTTAAGGTATTTGTAAACGTTAATAATCGATCAAATTGTAGACGGGTCTATCTGTTTTCAATACAGGAGATCAACAAACTAACGCTACTTTTCTAGTCTTGCGCAACTCTCAAACAGTACACATGACGTTACACTGTTTCCAGGTGGCCTCACTTCTTCATTTCACAAAGGAATAACCTCAACCTATTTCCAAAGAGTGGTGACATCCAGTGGAAGCGGTAGGAACTGAAAACAGGGTGATTAGAAATCCAGTATTCCAATGAAATCTCATTGAACAGACAGTGACTTAAAAAAAATACAAAAATAAATGGTTAGTTCTCGGGGTTTTGCCTGCTACATAAGTTCTGTTATACTTACAGACATGATTCAAACAGTTTTAGAAACTTTAGAGTGTTTTCTATCCAAATCTACTAATACTATGCATATCTTATATTCTGGGGATGAGTAGAAGGAAGTTGAAATTGGGCACGCTATTTATCCAATAGTGAATTTGCTGCCCCCTATCCTAGAGAAGTTAATGGGACTATCATTTATTTTCCAACAGGATAATGACTCAACATGCCTCCAGGCTACATAAGGGCTTTTTGACCAAGAAGGAGAGGGATGGAGTGATGCATCAGATGACCTGGCCTCCACAATCACCCGACCTCAACCCAATTGAGATGGTTTGAGATGAGTTGGACCGCAGAGTGAAGGTAAAGCAGCCAACAAGTGCTTAGCATATGTGGGAACTCCTTCAAGACTGATGGAAAAGCATTCCAGGTGAAGCTGGTTGAGAGAATGCCAAGAGTGTGCAAAACTGTCATCGAGGCAAAGGGTGGCTACTTTGAAGAATCTCAAATATAAAATATGTTATATAGTAAAAATTGTAAAAATGTCAACTGGAATGAGTAGGTGTGTCCAAACTTTTGATTGGTACTGTATATGGATATGACATTTAGTGTGTGTGTGTGTGTGTGTGTGTGTGTGTGTGTGTGTGTGTGTGTGTGTGTGTGTGTGTGTGTGTGTGTGTGTGTGTGTGTGTGTGTGTGTGTGTGTGTGTGTGTGTGTGTGTGTGTGTGTATGTGTGTGTGCTCCAGTCTTCATTCAGGTCATGTCACAGGCCAGAAACTCAGCTGGTAATAGTGTCTTTCATCCTGATGTCAGATGGCTGTCATCCAGTTCAGTTATACAGAAGATGAGCAAAGACAAACTGAGGACTGACTCAGAGACAGAGATGGAGAACAAGGGAACACACTCATGCCTAAGGACTCACATACTGTCTGCACACACACTTCTGCTAGAATGCATACACAAAAACAGTGCACATCTCACACACACCTACAGTATGACCACACACCTTACACACATCTCACACACACCTACAGTATGAACACACACCTACAATATGAACACACACTTACAGTATGAACACACACCTTTCACACATCTCACACACACCTACAGTATGACCACACACCATTTTCTCCATTGCTCTCTCCAATATTATTTTCCAGTTCTGGCAGAAGATGATACAATTAGTGTTTCAGGGTGTTGTCTATACCTCACTGCTGTGTGTGTGTGTCTGTGTCTGTGTACTTGCATGCGCGCGTGAGTAGCGTGAGTAGTTCTTGTGCGGTGTGATGTAGAGCTTATATTTGTTCTTGCTATCGCTCAAGTAATTTGAAAGCCGATCAAGCAAGCGTCAAGCAAGGGCATCCCAAGCTTGTTTACTCCATTTGTTGTCTGGGAAACTTCAATTAAATGTTTTACCTTCTTCCAGGTAAATGTGATGATGATCTGCATCTCTGTGACCTCAGAATGTCTCTGTGACATCAGAATGTCTCTGTGATAGGGCCTCCCGAGTGGAGCAGCGGTCTGAGGCACTGCAGCGCAGTGCTAGCTCCGCTACTACAGATCCTGGTTTGATACCGGGCTGTGACGCAGCTGACCGGGAGGAGGGGGCACATGCACGCTGACATGGCTGTCAGGTGGACGGTGTTTCCTTCGACACATTGGTGCGGCTGGCTTCCGGGTTAAGCAAGCATTGTGTCAAGAAGCAGTGCAGCTTGGAGGGGTTGTGTTTCGGAGGACGCCCGGGTCTCGACCTTCGCCTCGCCCGAGTCCGTACGGGAGTTGCAGCGATGGGACAAGACTGTAACTACCAATTTGGGTTATGACCATCACAATGTCTCTGTGACCTGTAAATGCATTTATGACCATCACAATGTCTCTGTGACAATCACAATGTCTCTGTGACATCCGAATGTCTCTGCCATTATCTGAATTAATAAGCCTTGATTCGTGAATATCTAACTGTCCTCATCTCTCTCTGTCTCTCTCTCTGTCTCTCTCTCTCTCTCTCCATCCCCATCGCTCTCTCGCTCTCTTGCTCTCTACACACTCTATGCAGCAAAACAAAATGTCAGCATACCTTTCACGTTTATCATAAACAACGGCCTTTCATATCTTAACATAATGCGAAGGTTATTCATGAAACATTACAATGTACATGCAATGTACATTTCACTTTTGAAAAATGCTCCTCGTTGTTCAGTTTGGAGTCCATTCGGCCCCAACATTGATTTATGGATTGCTACATGCTTCCAATAGCTCTGTCTCTAAAAGCCTCTATGAAGAGATGAATGTATTAGAGAGCCTTGTTTACCTGGCCCGTGTAGAACCCATTGGGGAATGTAATATAGCATATCTGTCAAGCTGAAGCCATACCTAATAACCTGTGGATAGGGCTATCCCTTTCTATTTCTGCCCAGGGATCTGAGTGTTCTATATTCGGACGGTGTGATTTGTGTCTACTGTCCACCCAAGGCTGTTCATTTGACCTGTCCTGCTTTTCATTTTGCCCTCCCAATTTTTCATTTTATTTTCATTGGACTAATTTGACTGCTATTCCTCTAAGTGGAATAGATGGTGATGGGGGAGAGGGTGTTCGGGGACTGCCACAAGGGTAGCTAATGGGTATCCAATTGGATTGCAGGGAATTCATTTGGAGGGAACAAATCATGAAGGCTAAGCCCATAGTTAAATATTTCACATGTCAGATTGTCAGGTTGGTCGCCCAAAAGCAATAGACTAGACTAGAAAGGCTGTCAAACATACAGTAGTTTTGGGGCGGCAGGTAGCCTAGTGGTTAGAGTGTTGGGCCAGTAACTGAAAAGTTGCTGGATCGAATCCCCGAGCTGACAAGGTAAAAATCTGTCGTTCTGCCCCTGAACAAGGCAGTTAACCCACTGTTCCTAGGCTGTCATTGTAAATATGAATTTGTTCTTAACTGACTTGCCTAGTTAAATAAAGATAAAATAAATAGGGGAATTGCTAAACAGAGGTTAGAAAATCAACCACAATGAGACAAACAGGAAGAATATAAAAATATATTGCCGCTGTTCAAAAGGATCAAAACCACAATGTATCATGGGTAAATTGACTGACTGATCTACAAATAATAATGAGTAGTTATTTATGATGCAAGGTTCTTTGTAGATCAGTAATTCGGCTGTCAGCTGCAATGTCAAACAAGCCCATTATGTTGTTATCATTATAGACAACTGACAACGGGGAAAATATGAAAACAGAGTTAACAAAACCAGACAAAAAACACAGACATATAGACAAGCAAGCAGTCAGAACAGACTTTGTGATGGCAAACAGACCAACACAAAAATCCTACACGTAGGCAGACAGTAATACATCATGGCTAATAGCGTTCGCCTCTTCTCCGGAGCTAAGGCATCCCAGAGAAGGCTCTGAGGAAGGGAAAGGTCATGGACGCTCGCCTCTGGTGTCGAGACCCTCGCCGAGACCCTCGCCGAGACCCTCGCCGGTACCGGCAGCTTCATTAAGTCTGCTGGGTTATACGTCCCTGCTCCTGGAACGGCCGCAGCAGCAGGAGGAAGGGAGAATCAACAACACAATAATAACATTGACATTTACGAGGCATTGTGTATCATATCTGATTTCCCCTGCACGCTCTTAATTCCTTTTTAATTGCCTGTTGTGTTTGTCCCTGACTAAGGCTGTTCCTTCTCATTTCTCAGGATGGAGGAAGCTAGGGTGGATGGGTATAGTTAGTGGAGTGGAGGGATGGAGGGTGTATCAGTCTTCACTGACGGGGCCTGAGAAAAATGCTCAGAGACATCATTCCTTCACTTGCTGTATGGATAAACAGTCCGATTAACAACTTTTACTATGCACATGCAAATGTATTTGATAATACTATACTGAAAGTACTCAATCATTTGAAGTCAGAGAGCATCATCATTCAGATACTACAAACCCATTGTTACTTGACATGTGTCCTAATATTGCACATACTATGTCCTGGGGTTGTTTTGGGTCCCTCAATGCAGTATAACACTTTATATGGATAGTCCATCTGTAGATGCTCTACAGACTATCAGTAACATTTCAACTATCTACTAACAACTAGCCCTAACCTTATCCTAACCCTGTCTTAACTCTTACCCTAACCCTTATTCTAAACCTAACCCTAACAGAAGTTGCTTATCAACAGAAAGTTTGTTTATGGTGTGACCATTTGTAGAGCATCTACAGATGACAAACCTGGACTATCCAAATAAAGTGTGACCCAATGCACTTCTTCCTAGTTGAACTGTGAGTATTAACGTCTTAACCCACGGCCCCGGCAGCTGGCACCCCATTGGGTTTCTACCCCCGTTCTCAGTCAGCTCCATAGGCCAGGGGTATCACTATAGCCCGGTTCCCTCCACGGCTCAACGACCCATGACGGCCCGCACCCCTCAGACGAAGCTCTGTGATCCAGCCGTGTGTGTAGTGGTTAATTAAAGCCCCTGAATTTCCATAATTCATGGATGCCCATCTGTTTGCCACCACCCCTGTGCCCGGCAGAGAATAAACAAACACAGGAGTGGGGCTGAGGGGCCATTTACTGACAGCTCCAGACTCAGAGAGAGGAAACAACCACACACACACACACACAAACACGAGTGCATAGACACAACAATAAACACGAATGCATAGACACACACACAGAACACACACACACAAACACGAGCGCATAGTCACACACACCCAAACACGAGCGCATAGTCACACACACAGACACACACACAAACACGAGCGCATAGTCACACCACACACACCAAACACGAGCGCATAGTCACGCACACACACACAACACACACACACACACACACACACACACACACACACACCACACACACACACACACACACACACACAACACACACACACACACACACACACACACACACACACACACACACACCCACACACACACACAAGCTCATAGACACTCACACACACACACGAGCGCATAGAACACAACCCACAGAGAATGCACATTGCAAACAATCAATCCCCGGAACCCCTAAACAACACACACACCACACAATTCCAACACACGCACAATTACATTTGGCGAACACAATCACCTGCTCAAAGAAACATAG
Source organism: Salvelinus sp. IW2-2015 (assembly GCF_002910315.2). Classification (NCBI taxonomy): domain Eukaryota; kingdom Metazoa; phylum Chordata; class Actinopteri; order Salmoniformes; family Salmonidae; genus Salvelinus; species Salvelinus sp. IW2-2015. Next base: position 119,814 of record NW_019942602.1, on the reverse strand, counting down.
TCAATCATCTGCACTCATTTCTCATGAATAAAAACCTTGGATTGAGGTTGGTGAGGTACACCCATGTGGAAATACTAGTGTAATGTACGTTGAGACCGTTGCATCATTATTGTGTTATCTTCAGGCTCAGGGCTGGCAGGGTTTGGGGGATGGGAGTGTGTTCCATCTTCATACAGAGAGATAGAGATGGATGAGCTAATAAAGCCTCAGCTATTCCTCCTGTCACTCTCAGACGTATCAGTGTGAATACCGACCGTTCTGCTGCAATGATATATTTAGATCTCCATATGTCTCCCATACTGTACACACAAAGATAATATCCAACTCACCCACACATGGACGTGACTGACAACACACACTTGTGAAAACCTGAACCCTGAACAAATCAGCAAACCTGTTTTTATGCTTCTGTATCACAGCAACAGCAAATGTACGCGGTTTAAATGTTTCACCAAAACACATGGCAGTGTAGAAAAATGTATTTTTTGTTTTGTTTTATACTGTAGGGCTGTGAGCGTTCCATTTAGCTTCTCCACAATGGTCAGCATACAATACATCTGGTTAAGCCACATGTATGAAACGTGTAGCCTGCAATGTGACGTAGCGGGGCCGTAACATACAGACAAACATACTAACACCTGCAGACATGYACACGATACTGTAGCCTACACATAGAGATACATACAGTGTCTCTTATGGCGTCCTGAACAAAATAGTAGCAGATGTTATTTTTAGAGGGCAGGTGGATCACTGGGACTTAAGGTGAGCTTAGGTCAGACTTGCAGCTCAAAAGAAATGACCTGCCACACAGACCACTGCAAACCCAAAGCTTGTTAKTGGGACATTGGGCCACCTATAGATAATTGGCGCAGGGTTAAGGGGTCTCCCTCCCGTCTGGCCTGCAGAAGGCCATGGTTTAATGGAGGGAACACTGTTTTAATTGTGTGGGTGAACGAGATGAAGCAGTCTTTTCAGAGATCTCACACCTGTCTGCCTGCCTGTCTCTCAACCTTCCCCATAGATGAAGCGAGATAGGCGAAGGAGGGAACAAGATGGAAAGAGTTGGTGGAGAGGAAGAGAGGGAGGGTGTGAGAGAGCGCAAGAAGGAGGGTTGTCGTGGGTGGGTGTCGTCTTGTAATGAGAGAGAGAACAGGAGACTTTAATATGTGATATAGGTAAAATGGGCGATTTCAAAGCATCTGTTTTCACATGTTCACACCTCTCCCACATACAGCATGTCCTCTTCTCTGGTTATTAGTTTTGATCCCATTCAAGAGCAACCAACCCAGTAAAATGCATGCAGGTGTTCCTGGTCACTGAGCTTGCAGTATGACCATTTCTATGGAGAAGGCTTTTCAAAAAAACCCAGCAAAAAAGAAACGTCCCTTTTTCAGGACCATGTCTTTCAAAGATCACTCATTAAAAACCAAAAATTTCACAGATCTTCATTGTAAAGGGTAAAACACTGTTCCCATGCTTGTTCAATGAACCACAAACAACATGCACCTGTGGAACGGTCATAAGACCTAACAGCTTACAGACAGTAGCCAATTAAGGTCACAGTTATGAACACTAGGACACTAAGAGCCTTTCTACTGACTCTGAAAAACCAAAAAGAAAGATGCCCAGGGTCCCTGCTCATCTGTGTAACGTGCCTTAGGCATGCTGCAAGGAGGCATGAGGACTGCAGATGTGGCCAGGCAATACATTGCAATGCCGTACAGTGAGACGCCCAAGACAGCGCTACAGGGAGACAGGATGGACAGCTGAACGTCCTTGCAGTGGCAGACCACGTGTAACAACCCTGCACAGGATCGGTACATCCGAACATCACACCTGCGGGACAGGTACAGGATGGCAACAACAACTGCCTGATACACCAGGAACGCACAATCCCTCCATCAGTGCTCAGACTGTCCCCATAGCTCGAGAGAGACTGGACTGAGGGCTTGTAGGCCGTGTGTAAGGCAGGTCCTCACCAGACATCACCGGCAACAACGTTGTCTATGGGCAAAACCCACCGTCGCTGGACCAGACAGGGCGGCAAAAAGTGCTCTCACTGGCGAGTCGTGGTTTTGTCTCACCAGGGTGATGGTCGGATTTCGTTCTATCAAAGGAATGAGCGTTACACCGAGGCCTGTACTCTGGAGCGGGATCGATTTGAGGGAGGGTCCATCATGATCTGGGGCGGTGTCCACAGCATCATCGGACTGAGCTTGTGTCATGCAGGCAACTCCACGCTGTGCGTTACAGGGAAGACATCCTCCTCCCTCATGTGGTACCCTTCAGAGAGCTCATCATGACATGACCCCCAGCGTGACAATGCCACAGCCATACTGCCGTTCTGTGCGTGATTCCTGCAAGACAGGAATGTCAGTGTTCTGCCATGGCCAGCGAAGAGCCCGGATCTCAATCCCATTGAGCACGTCTGGACCTGTTGGATCGGAGGGGAGGGCTAGGCCATTCCCCCAGAAATTCCGGAACTTGCAGGTGCCTGGTGGAAGGAGTGGGTAACATCTCACAGCAAGAACTGCAAATCTGATGCAGTCCATGAGGAGGAGATGCACTGCAGTACTTAATGCAGCTGGTGGCCACACAGATACTGACTGACTTTTGATTTTGACCCCCCCCCCCCCCTTTGTTCAGGGACACATTATTCCATTTCTGTTAGTCACATGTCTGGTGAGACTTGTTCAGTTTATGCTCAGTTAATTCATCTTGTTATGTTCATACAAATATTTACACATTTTAAGTTTGCGAAAATAAACGCAGTTGACAGTGAGAGGGCATTCTTTTTTGCTGAGATATAGCTGGGCCTTGTATAGAACATAGACCAGTGGAGCTCCTCAAGAAGGAAGGGGAGGACCATCCTCCTCAGAATTTCAGAAAAAGAAAATAGAAACACTAAAAAAGTACTAAGTATACTAAAATATATTCATATGTCCACAGATAATTGATTAAAACACACTGTGCAATGAAGTCTAGTAACTTCAACAGCACTTTTTGGGTAGAATCATGGTGTACCCAGAGGACAGCTAGCTTCTGTCCTCTCTGGGAACATTGCCTTCAATACAAAACCTGGGAGGCTCGTTGCCTCACCCCTTCCATAGACCTACATCATAATTATGACCAGTTTCGGAGGACAACCTCCAACCAATCAAAATTTTCAGTTTGAACTGTTATGTTGTCTATCCAATCATAGGATTAAGATCAAAGAAATAACCTATTCATATTGGGGATGTGCCGCAGAGCTATGGGGGGGGGGGGGGGGTTCTATGTGAGAAAGCGTGTGAGTTGGTGACATTATTGGATAGAGAATTAAAAGTGATACTTGAGCATTTGGGGATGTTATTCAATTCAAAATAGTTTCTTCAAATTACAGGATACCGAGGATATAGATTATAAATTTTTCTTGGGTTTAGAACTTATTTTGTGTCCAGTTAGTGCAATTAATCCAATGTGCGTGCAACTTAGTAGCAGTAACGTAGCTAGCGCTATCTACCAGCTTCAGTGTCCAGTTTCTGCCGCCAACGCTTCCGCAATTTCTTTGACTTTTTGTTGAGAACTCTTTTCATTCTCAGGGCTACACGGAAAAGGTGCGAAAAAAACCGAGGGTCGACCTCTGATCAGAGATCAGTTTCATGAAGAAGGATGAGAAGGTGAGGCCGTTCAATACCAACTGGAATCAAAGTATAGCTTGTTAACAGGGAGCATTCATCAAGCTGCCTGTATTGCGGCCTTGCCTGCTTTTGGAATACGAGCCTTGGAGAAAGAGGGTACAATAACAGAAAGAACATTGATCGTTCAGCTAAACGGCAAAACAAAAGCAGGGAGCTGTCACGAACTCAAAATGAGCGGACCAAGGCCAGCGTGCATTGAGTGTCACATCCTTATTTAATACAAAGTGAAACTAGAAACAAAACAACAAAACTTACAAAGAACTTGAAGACATAGTGCCCAAACACACTAACACAAACATGACACCGCGTGACACCCCTAGAGGGGGGGGGGGGTACTGTCACGCCTGCTCCCGCTCCCCCACCCTGGCTCTTGAAGGCACCAGGCGCCCCAGCATTACGCACTCCTGCCACCATCATTACGCACACCTGCCTTCCCCCGTCATGCGCATCAGCGATTATTGGACTCACCTGGACTCAATCACCTGTGTCATTACCTCCCCTATATTTGTCTGTTCCCAAGCTCTTTTCCCTGCTTCAGGATTAATGTTTGTTTGTCTTTGCATACCCGGTTCTGACGCTTTCTCTGTCCTGTTTGATGTCTGTTCCATATTAAATGTTCTACTCCCTGTACCTGCTTCTCTTCTCCAGCGTCGGTCCTTACAAGAACCCAAGGGGCTAACATTTTTGAGCTCTAACCTTAGAATTGGGGATGACGTACTGTCCCATGAGAGACAGACATTTTTTCAAATCATGACAGAAAGCTGAGCCAATCAGGTGCAACGCTCTGTATTTTCTGCTGGCTAGCCCCACCAACACAGAAAGCACTGAGCTAGGCTGAAACACCTGCATTTTGGAGCTGCCATACTCAAGGAAGCAAAAAAGAGACCATGTTTGTATGCAGCTTTATTAACTCAATGACATTTTTTTTTACATTGTTTGCAAACTGATATGTGACATGTAAAAATGCCAAAATAACAGCAAAACAGGCAAGCCCCCCTACCTAAAAGTATGGTGCTCAAAACAGATGGGGCTCTGCCCCATTAGAGATCTGACGTGCTGTATTGGATGAAAACTAGACAATTTTTCAGCCTGATCAACTGTAGGCTACTACAGCCTATGTGGGCTGTCCATTTGGTCAGGGTAACTAATTGGTAACATTATGTATTTATAGTCCATTTGTATATCAGGAGAAAATATATATTTTAAGAATTCGTCTGGCTAGGCTGCCTATACGTTTTCAATCCAAAATTATTAACTGGAATTAATCAATCAACATAATAGTGATGACAGATGTGAGTACATGTTTTATAAGGCCTACAGTTGCTTAGGCTTGCATGATGCAAACATGCATGAAGCAAGCTCAGCCCTGTGAGCTTGTCTATCAGTTGTTGTCTCTGTGTCTGGGTAGAGGAAATCCCCCTCCTGATCTAGTCTAAATATAATTCATATAAACAAGTATAAGGTTGCTGCAGTTTGACAGGGTTTTCCTGGTTAGGTTAACAGATAAGGAAAAACTCTAGGCCCCAGGGAGTAAAAATTTCCCCCCCCCCCACTCTGGGACCTATGGTGCCACCAGTCTGCTTGCAGTTGTCAGTTATCGTCAGGTATGTGGATGACCAGAGATTTATTCAGGAACGTTTCTTGGGCTACTTTGATGTGTCAAGTGGGGGAGATGCGCAGTCTGTGTTTAACTTCATGGAGAAACATGTTGTTCAAACCTACTATGGCGCAGGTGTAATGGAATGTATCTGCTATTTGTATTTCCAGCTAAGTCCCCTCCTGTTCCCTGATTAAGAGGTGATGACCACGCCATTACCATTGTCAACTCTCTCCTGACGTTAACTGAAGCCACGTCTCATGTGCCCGCTAATCCACTGGCACATTGAATGTTTCCCCTCCAAGCACTGTGAGTACCCCTATCAATTTTCTCTCATTACTGTATGTAGAGCCAATCATATACACAAACACATTATTCCACATCAATGATTTTACTCCTTGCTTGGACTAACTCATTCTTAGCTCTTTTGTCTAACTGTGTAATGTGTTGTGTTATTGTATTTTGTCTTCCTAGTCAAATCCTGTCCTGCACTGAAGTCAAGACTCTGAACACCTCAACTCATGCATCATACCCTCATTCAATCACTTTTGTTATCCCTTCTGTAGTAACCTGGTATATTTATGTTTACCAATAGATGGCAGTATTGACTCAAGACGGGGGTTTGCTTCCCGCTATCCGTAGCTATTTCCTATGTCTGCCTATATAACTATGATTAAGAAAGCTTCAGGTAGTTTAAGCCAGGTGCATAAGAGAATGTAATTCTAAGTTACAATTAAATACTAAACCGTACTTAAGTCTCATGAGTCGTAACTCTAAGAAGCCTTTAAGGATACTACACCTTCTCAACACTGTGTAAGTAGCTCTCATTCCCATTCCCCATAATATTGTACTATAAATGTCTTTATTAAATGCTTTATGTTAAAATAATTACTCTTTGACGATTTTTGAAACACAATTTGACGTCTCCGTGCGTTCCACGCTTATACTGTCGGTCTCCCATCCTCCTCAATTTTTCAAGTCACCAGCCTCCACTAACATAGATGTAGATTCGCTGAAAGAAATAGTGCTACTGGTGGCGAGGCAGGTTCTACCTTTTGAAGTAGTGAAAGTTGTATAATGATGAGGAAAAAGGAACATGGGTCTGAGCTGTGAAGAACGTAGTCTATTCATAGGCACGGCACTGTTGACTTTCAGTAACACTTGATTTGGAAAGTCCCTGCTCTACAGACTATCAGTAACATTTCAACTAACTATCTACTAACCCTAACCCTAGCTCTAACCCTAACGCTTACCCTAACCTTAGGAAGCGGTTGCTTATCAACAGATAATTTGTTAATAGTATGACCATCTGTAGAGCATCTACAGATGGAAAATCTGGACTATCCAAAATAAGTGTGACCGTTCTTTCCCTTTCAGGGACTGAGTCAGACCTGCATGGGACGCCAGGTGAGTGGAKTCTCTAGCCATTCAAGAYCATCTATGTATTAACTCCCAGGTAGAACATAAAAWMMCKWRKYMTRKYGSCRRKYGGYYMMGYAWTMYAWTMSCCRMYWRRWAAKKKKKKWMGGMTTTTGTATAAAATAGCTTGGCTGAGCTATTTCCCCTTGAGCCTTATAGGCCTATCTACCTTCTGAAAAGAGGTAGAAATCCCTTGCCTCCTGAACTCACAGAACATTTACAGWATTGTAATGTCCCATGCCAACCWTGTAATAGTTCCCACGACATTCACTTGAGACAYCAACYTTAAGGGGAGAAAACAGCAAACATATACTCATTAACCATTAAACTATCTTGGGACATGATACATAATTATWAAAATGATCTTACTTCCCAGCAGAGAGATGTGTATTCATATTCCCTGCATTCCCCGYTGGCCATTCTTCCCGTCTAAGAGCAAGGGGGGTAGGGGTGGGGGTGCAAACATCCCTCATTATCCACAACAGCCAATTCATTTCTCTGCACCATGTTCAGACAACAACCCAATTATCACTGTCAGCATCGGCCGCAGAGGCACGGCTCATTTCAGTGATCTTTGGCATTTCCTCATATTAACATGCATGCAGTGTGGTGGTTTCACTATTGCCTGACAAAATGTCAATACAACAGAAATATAATGAGAAGGGTGAGATAATGAGAATGTACAGAGAGGAAGTCATGGTTCATTTGTTTGGGATCGGGGGAGAGAGAGAGACGCGTATGAGTGTGGCCACATCATATAGGCTTAGTACTATGACATTAGCAAAGTATATTTCCACAAGCCTAGACTGGTCGATCATTTCAGGTGGTAAATCAACTTCTTGGGCGAAAATATAGGCAATATGTTTCTTGTTTTTATTTATTACTTTTCTCTGTGAAGTGTGTTGAGACATTGTTAAACACACTTTAAATAAACTGAGACTTGACTTGGCTACATAGCATCATTAATGAGAGGTATTTTTGTAATTGGTCCTTATGTTAGTCAGTCCATTAAAATTGCATAGATATAGACTTCCCTTAGGAGTCCTGGCTGAATCAGTGCAATATGTAAAAACCATCTGTTACACAACCCTGCTTTCCTGCCGTGTCTGACTAGCAAGCTGTCATCCAAAGTTGAATCAACTATGAGCCTCCTCTTCATATAATATTGTGAGTCTAACCCACTAATGTATACTGCTAAAGTTGCCCTCAGAGGTTGTTCCTGGACAAGACCATCACCTGTCCGGCTGTGGTTAGCTCTGGTTGGCTGGGACTGTTGCCTCCAAATCAGCCTCCCATCCTCACTGGACAGCTGTCTGTACCATGCTGGTAATGGTGACTGAGCACTCCAGAGCCTTCTAGAGCGACCGTCTAGCCTGTGGTTGCTGGACCAGAAAGACAGCCCACCCAAATAGTTTGGGTTCCTGGATCCTTTCACAGCATTATAAGGTTGCGTTGAGACAATGACTTATCAATGACCCAAGTCCAGCTCATTTAATCCCTCTTACTGCCCGGAATGCCTCTGCTGATCCTACAGCTATTGTATGCAGTAATCATATGCCTATGAAACAGAGTAATAATGTTAGCACTGAGGTGGTGTGCCCTAGTAGGAAGTCCACTGTGTGCAGCTCACCCTGCACTAATAAAAATAACCAGAGTATGTCTACCTCTGCTAAGCTTCCCAGTAAAGCAAGAAAAATAATCAAGCATCCCAGAAAAATGTAAAAAATAGCCCACGTTAACATATGTAGCTTAAGAAACAAGGTTCATGAAATCAATAATTTGCTTGTAACAGATGACATTCATATTCTGACAATCTCTGAAACTCACTTAAATAATGCCTTTGATGATACAGTGGTAGCAATACAAGGTTATAACATTTACGGAAAATACAGAAATGCCAACGGGAGCAGTGTTGCTGTCTATATTCAGAACCCCATTTCCTGTAAAGCTTAGAGAGGATCTCATGTTAAATACTGTTCACCTGCCTCACCTAAAGCTAATTCTTGTGGAAGATGCTATAGACCACCAAGTGCTAACAGTCAGTATCTGGATAATGTGTGAAATGCTTGATAATGTATGTGATATCAATACAGAGATATACTTTCTGGGTGATTTAAATATTGACTGGCTTTCATCAGGTTTGCCACTCAAGAGAAAGCTTCAAACTGTAACTGGTTCGGGTTATAAATAAAACTACAAGGGTAGTTACAAACAGTACAGGAATGAAATCATCAACATGTATTGATTATATCTTTACTAATGCTGCAGAAATTTGTTTGTGTAACGGTTTTCTACCTGGGATGAAGGAGAGGACCAAAATGCAGCGCGGCTAGTGTTCAACATGTTTAATTAGACGAATAAACGGTAACACTAATACAAATAACAAAATYACAAATGTGAAAACCGAGACAGACCTATCTGGTGCAGACAAAACACAGAGACAGGAAACAATCACCCACAAAATCCCAACACAAAACAAGCCTCCTATATATGATTCTCAATCAGGGACAARGATTGACAGCTGCCTCTGATTGAGAACCATATTAGGCTGGACACAGAAACAGACAAACTAGACACACAACATAGAATTCCCACCCAGCTCACGTCCTGACCAACACTAAACAAGCAAAACACATAAGAACTCTGGTCAGGACGTTACAGTTTGAAAGCAGTATCCAAATCCATCGGATGTAGTGATCACAATATAGTAGCCATATCTAGGAAAACCAAAGTTCCAAAGGCTGGGCCTAATATTGTGTATACGAGGTCATACAATAAGTTTTGCATTGATTCCTATGTTGTTGATGTGAAGAATATTTGTTGGTCCATGGTGTGTAATGACAAGCAACCAGACGCTGCACTTGACACATTTATGAAATTGCTTATCCCAGCTACTAATAAGCATGCACCCATTTAGAAAAATACTGTAAAATCTGTTAAATCTCCGTGGTTTGATGAGGAATTGAAAAATTGTATGGTTGAGAGGGATGAGGCAAAAGAGATGGCAAATAGGTCTGACTGTACAACTGATTGACAAACATACTGCAAATTGAGAAATCATGTGACTAAACTGAATAAAAAGAAGAAGAAACTACACCATGAAACAAAGATAAATGACATAAAGAATGATAGTAAAAAGCTTTGGAACACCAAACTCTGTTCCATCATTCATTGAATCAGATGGCTCATTCATCACAAAACCCACTGATATTGCCAACGACTTTAATATTTTTTTCATTGGCAAGATTAGCAAACATAGGCATGACATGCCAGCAACAAACACTGACACTACACATCCAAGTATATCTGACCAAAAAAGACAAGCATTGCAATTTTGAATTCCATAAAATAAGTGTGGAAGAGGTGAAAAAAAAGTATTATGGTCTATCAACAATGACAAGCCACCGGGGTCTGACAACTTGGATGGAAAATTACTGAGGATAATACAGGACGATATTGCCACTCCTATTTGCCATATCTTCAATTTAAGACTACTAGAAAGTGTGTGCCCTCAGGCCTGGAGGGAAACAAAATGTATTCCCCTACCTAAGAATAGTAAAGCGGATAGCGGGGAAGGACATTCAACAAGCACACCACTTACACTAATGACTGATGATTGGCTGAGAGAAATTTATGATAAAAAGATTGTGGGGGATGTTTTGTTAGACTTCAGTGCGGCTTTTGACATCGATCATAGTCTGTCGATGGAAAAATCTATGTGTAATGGCTTTACACAAGAGATACCTGTCTAACAGAACACAGAGGGTGTTCCTTAATGGAAGCCTCTCCAACATAATCCAGGTAGAATTAGGAATTCTCCAAGGCAGCTGTCTAGGCCCCTTACTTTTTTCAATCTTTACTAACAACATGCCACTTTAACCATTTTGAGTAAAGCTAGTGTGTCTATGTATGCGGATGACTCAACACTATACACGTCAGCTACTACTGTGACTGAAATGACAGCAACACTTAACAAAGAGCTGCAGTTAGTTTCAGAATGGGTGGCAAGGATCAAGTTGGTCCTAAATATTTAAAACATTAAAAGCATTGTATTTGGGACAAATCATTCACTAAACCCTAAACCTCAACTAAATATTGTAATGAATAATGTGGAAAATGAGCAAGTTGAGGAGACTAAGCTGCTTGGAGTAACCATGGATTATAAACTGTCATGGTCAAAACATATTGATACAACAGTAGCTAGGATGGGGAGAAGTCTGTCTATAATAAAGTGCTACTCTGCATTCTTAGCAGCACTATCAACAAGGCAAGTCCTACAGGCCCTATTTTTTTTGCAGCTGGACTACTGTTCAGTCTTGTGGTCAGGTTCCACAAATAGAGACTTATAAGGAAAATTGAAATTGGCTCAGAACAGGGCAGCACGGCTGGCCCTTGGATGTAAACAGAGAGCTAACATTAATAATATGCGTGTAAATCTCTCCTGGCTCAAAGTGTAGGAGAGATTGACTTCATCACTACTTGTATTTGTGAGAGGTATTGACATGATGAGTGCACAGAGCTGTCTGTTTGAACTACTAGCACACAGCTCGGACACCCATGCATACCTCAAAAGACATGCCACCAGAGGTCTCTTCACAGTCCCCAAGTCCAGAACAGACTATGGGAGGCGCACAATACTACATATAGACATGACTACGTGGAACTCTATTCCACATCAAGTAACTCATGCCAGCAGTAAAATTTGATTTAAAAAACAGATAAAAATACACCTTATGGAACAGCGGGGACTTTGAAGCAACACAAACATCGACACATGCATGCAAACACACGATAACATACGCTCTATACACACATGTACAGTACACATGGATTTTGTGTTATAGATATGTGGTAGTAGAGTAGAGGCCTGAGGGCACACACTTAATATGTTGTGAAATCTGTTATGAATCTATTGTCATGTTTTTAAAATGTATAACTGCCTTAATTTTGCTGGACCCCAGGGAGAGTAGCCGCTGCCTTGGCAGCAGCTAATGGGGATCCATAATAAATACAAATACAGGCCGATGTCATGACAGTCAGCATTACTATATATTTTTTGTACATCAGAAGTTGTTTGCTTTTTATGGAACTTCAACCTCATTCTACAGTAGGATACACACAATGGAAAAAGGAAAGATTGTTTGTCTTTGGTCAGACTACAGCCTGAAAAGCTAGAACTCCTTCCATCTTAAGATCTTCAATCTACTTTCCCTGTCAACATGGGACTTGCCTGTGAGGCTTTTCAGTGAGTGAGGAATCACTCTTCAAAGTACAGTATCTGTAGAAACCATGGCAGCACTGCGGGAAAACACGGTATGTTTTGAGGCGTTTTTCTCTGTGAGAGGGTTGTGGAAGAGATGACAGAGGGTTGGTGGAGGGTTGTGGAAGGGATGACAGAGGGTTGGTGGAGGGTTGTGATCACACATCAAAGATATGTCCCCTTTAGATCTCACTCTGTGATGAAACACAAAACAATTGAGGTGCGGGCTGAGAGGGGAGGAGAAGAGAGGCGCGACTGCGGCTATGGAAGTGTGTACTATCTGTGCCCAACTAAAATTACTGAACAGTGAAGAAACAGAGCACACTGTGCTCCAAAACACTAATAGGCCAGAGCTACATGCACAGTGTACACACAGTGTATATCTCAAATTAGAATCAGTTCGATCTGTGCCAGTATCCACAAGTGTTAGAACCTGTTTTTTGTGAGACCTTGGTTTGACCAAGTGTGGAATTGCACTCAAGTCTTTACAAAACATTACGGAAGCTAAAACCTCAGGGAGAGGTCAGAGAGGTCAGAGGGAGTTTTATGTAGTATTTATGGCATATCATGTGGCACATGCTACATCATTGTCCCTAGCCTTTCCAATAAGACTTCCTAGGGCAAAACCTTATTCCATTGCAGACATATTGCAGCACAAGCATATAGAAATGGAACGAGGAGAAATGCAATAGGAGAGCACCATCTAGCCTGTTAGTGAGGAGAACCTTTACCCTAGGGCAAAAAGCTTCTCTCAGCGAAGTTGCTGTGATGGCCAAGAAAAATACTTATTAACACGGAATGGAATAACACACACACACACACACACACACACACACCACACACACACACACACACACACACACACACACACACACACACACACACACACACACACACAACACACACACACACACACACACACACACACCATCACGTAACACGCTGAATACGTTATGCTTACTGCAGGAGGTCCTACATTAGAACTAACACATTTAGTAAGCAATACATGACATTTTAATAAACACACACAATTCCTAAGTGCTTGTTAGTCAACAATTGGAGGTATGAAAAAAACATACAGAACCCACCAATGAAATGTTACCATAAAGTCTCTGACTTTAAATTTGCTGCACAGAAAGATACACAGACAGATGATACAGATGCACAGTATGAGCATTATATAGACAGATAATGAGACAAACAGTTCAGGGTTTGCTTTGAAGTTGCTCCCTGGGCACTAATGAATCAGTCGTCTGGGTCAGTTCAGTTGGTGTGTTTTTCATTACACTTTTCAACAGGCGATAATGAGCCATGAGGGCTTTGGACACTGGAGCGCTCTGATCCAACATCAGCCTTTGGAGTGATTCAAGAGGACCTGACCACATTCTCATATATCAGAGGGCTAGCACTCAGCATCCTTCTCTCTCTCTCTCTCTCTCTCTCTCTTCTCTCTCTCTCTCTTTCTCTCTCTCTCTGTCTGTGTCTCTCTCGTCTCGCTCGTTCTCTTTCCTCTTTTGGTCTCTCTGTCTCTGTCTCATCTCTCTCTCTCTCTCTCTCATTCAGTCTCTCTGTCTCTCTGTCTCTCTCTCACTCTCTCTCTCTCTCACACACAAACACACTTCACTCACGCACACACAAACACACACGCACACACACACAACTCTTATTCTCTCTCTCTCTCCTGTCAGAAGACTCAGAACGCTGAGCGACCACCTGGACTCTTCCTCCATTACCATATAAATGAGGTGCTTCACGCTAACCTCTGTTCTCTCTGCTTCCTGCTCCTCGCGAAACAATGGCGGTGGCCAAGAACCGGAGACAGCGATCGAACAGAGAGAGAGAGAGAGTGCTACGGTATATCAATTCAATTACATTCTGGAGGGTTTTCATGTTGATGGAAAGAGAAATTCTTTGGCTGCTCCAATTTAGCCCTCTGAGGAAACAACCATGCACCAGCTCTCTGCTAAGATAAAAGCCCGGCGGAAACAGCCATGCTACAGTTATTCCAACTGAGCCTAAAGGGAAATAGATAGCCTTTAATGAGTCTTGCTGAGCCATCGCCTTGGGAGACCTACTGCTATGGTCAGATTTTGTGTGAGGGTGTCTACTAAGTTAAAATCCTCATGCAGCAACGCAGATGTACAGTAGCTATGTTTATTCCTGATAACCCAACCTCTAGAGTATAGCTGTGTCTCACATTTTTTTTGACTGTTCAACTTGTCTCATGTCTATACACAAGGTTGTCTAAATCTCATATTGAATGTTAACATATGTGTTCTCATACTTTTCTATCATAACGTCTTGACACAACATGTTGTGTCCTGTCTCATCATACTTTCAACCCATACTTTCTTCTATAAATTCTGTTGAATTTTATTTCGTCATCTCCATAGATCCATATCTTAATGTTATCCTTATTCTCTTTGATTGGTATTCTTATTCTATGTTCTCATTAGCCAATTCCTCCTTTAGACTTCTTATGTCGCAAACCTGTTTAAAGGCTATTATGTTTCAGGGGACCCTAGTCAACCTGTTTTCGTTTAGCTATCCCACACCAGGGATTAGAGACAACCCCAACACCAGGAATTAGAGACTATCCCAACACCAGGGATAGAGACTATTCCAACACTAGGGATTAGAGAATATCCCAACACCAGGGATTAGAGAATATCCCATCACCAGGGATTAGAGACCATCCAACACCAGGGATTAAGAGGCTATCATAACACCAGGGATTATAGACTATCCAACACCAGGCATTAGAGACTATCCCAACACCAGGGATTAGAGACAATCCTAACACCAGAAATTAGAGAAGACCATTCCCACACCAGGATTAGAGACTATTCCAACACCAGGGATTAGAGAATATCCCAACACCAGGGATTAGAGACCATCCCAACACCAGGGATTAGAGACTATCCCAACACCAGGGATTAGAGACATCCAACACCAGGGATTAGAGAATATCCAACACCAGGGATTAGAGACATCCCAACACCAGGGATTAGAGATATCCAACACAGGTAGAGACATTACAACACCAGGCATTAGAGAATATCCCAACACCAGGGATTAGAGACTATTCCAACATCAGGGATTAGAGACCATCCCACCAACAGGGATTAGAGACCATCCCAACACCGGGTAGAGGCTATCATAACACCAGGGATTAGAGACTATCCCAACACCAGGAATTAGAGACTATCCCAACACCAGGGATTAGAGACTATTCCAACACCAGGCATTAGAGAATATCCCAACACCAGGGGTTAGAGACTATCCCAACACCAGGGATTAGAGACTATTCCAACACCAGGGATTAGAGACAATCCCAACACCAGGGATTAGAGACTATCCCAACACCTGGAATTAGAGACTATCCCAACACCAGGGTTGTGGTACAGTATATGTATATGGTGTTGGGATGGTATGTTGTGTGTGCCTATGCTTGGCAGCCTGCCCCCTAGAGGATGAACTAGGTAGGACCAGAAATCTGGATCTCTTTCAGCTCCCTATGAGGCAATATTCTCACAAAAATGGGTTGACTGGGTTTGTGGGGTATGATAGCATTCCTGTTGTACTGCAAGAGTGCATGTCTGTATTCATGTAATCACTTAAACCATGTCTATTGACTCTAAAAATGTTAACTTGTCACAGTATGACAGTGCTTACTTCCCTTCCTAGAAAATGCCCAATACCAATCCTGTATTGTAAAAAAAGATAACATAGGATCTATTTTCTATTGGTATATTTTCATTTTCACTCTTTTTGTGTTAAGAAATTTTGTAATTCTTCACTGTCATAGGATTCTACTTAAAGCCGAAACTACTTTTGTGACTAAAACTCACAGCATATAGTGCCTAATGCTATTTCCAGCTATGCATGGTACTACTAAATGCACAGTATATCTTCCCGCCAATCAAGTAGTGAGATGAAGATAACAGCCAGGCTGTTGTTCACACTCTGTTCCCCTGAGTGTGAGGGATCATTAGATTTAGACCTCTATTATGGAAGCAGTATACTCATTAGATGGAAAGGAAGACTGCCATCATATATAAATTCCCTATCTCTTTCACAAGCAATTACACATGCAGCTCACACACATATACATGCCCGCGCATACACACACCACACCACCCACACACACACACACACACACACACACACCCACACACATACAACACACACACACACACCAAACACACACACACACCAAAACACACACACACACTTGCAACTCAGTTTCTCCTCACCAAAAAGCCATTCCCCTAGACACGCAAGCACCAAATATCCCATTCTAATCTAATGTGTTCACAGGCACAGTTCTGTCAATGTAAAAACTTTTTAAAAAAAATCTAAACACACACAAACACTTTCTCACAAGCTCTTCTCTCCTCCATACACACACCCACCCACCCACTCACAGAAAAAGCTCATTATAACTTGGCAGCGGGGATTGGCTTGACATCCACATCTCCAGTTGATTAATTTGCCTATTATTAAAGATCCTTTAATAAAATACTCACTCTAAAAGAAAGATGACCGGCAGCTCCTCCACCACCCCCCAACTGTGGCATAATTGTAAAACTTCAAACACTAAGAAGGGAAACTTCCTCCAGTTGAACAGTGTGCTACAAGGATAGTTCATATTTTATTCCATTGTTTTAGACTTTTTCCATCTCTGATCGTTTATCCTATCCATCCAGATTTACAATGGCTTTGGAAGTTGCCAAGGCCACAGACAGTCCTGAGCAAAGTGAGGAGTTCACTTGAGGAGATCTACTCAGCGAGCTTGAGGAAGAGGACTGTGCCATGTTATCTGTAGTCCAGTGAGATGGACACCTTGGACCGCATTTTCTATTAGAAAGTCGTTTCACATCCATTGTCACGCCGACAGCCATTCAGCTCTCCTGAGGAAACAATTTCTTCGGTGAGAGGGTACCTGTAACCATGGTTACGGGCGTGTCCCATTCAAAAGAACTGGGCAGGATCGATAACATTTTATTTAAGAGATCCCTCAACTCCAGGGAACCAGACACTATTATCCTACCTGCCTCCTGTCCTCTGCAAATTGCAATCCGGGAAACATGATTTACCTTTGCAAACTGCAAACCGCCAAGATAAAAAAAGATGCAGTGACAAGCTGTCAATTAGGACCTCTCTAACTCCATCTCCATCTCTCGCCCTCTTTCTGTCTTTCTGTCTTTCTATCTGTCCCTCTTCCTGTCTTTCTGTCTCTCTGTGTGATTCATCAGCAAGCAGTTTTCACTCTCAGAACAAATATAGAAACCTTTTATAACGGAATAGTTGACCAAAGCTCCACTCTGCTCCAGCAGGAATCCAACCTATGTATGGAGGAAGTGGTTGGGGGTCAAAACATGGCAGACAGATTATTAATTGATAGACCAAGATTTATTTTTTAACTGCAGACTTTCTTTATGGGGTTTCCAAGAAAATACAAATTAAGCAATAGTTTTGAATTAATGGAGTAGAAAATGTTTTATTGTGAGAAAAGGCATGCTGACTCAAACATGTCTGTGGAGTAATAAAAATACATGTACTTTAAGTAACCAGATTTAACCAGTTGCTGGATACCAGTTTTTTATTGACTAAGGCCTTGACGTTGTTGTCACACCAAACTCTCACCAAAGTATATGCAGAGATACTGTATGGGTTATGGGCACTTCAATGAGCAGAGGATACTTTGATATTCAAATGTCCAGATGTCTTGCCAGAGGCTGTCCTTCTTGGTGTTGACAGTTCACACACCCTTTTCATAGAGTCTGAAATGTATTCACTGTACTGAGTTTTGAGGCATGTTTTGAATAAAGCCCAAAAAATATCAATACCCAAGAAAAATAACTTGAAATTATCAACTGTAGTGGGAAGCTTGTAAAGCAGCAGTCAGAAGAGGACAATACCACCCATACTCATGTCTATACGTGTAAACACTGGCAGCTTTTGATCCTCTGTTCGTCCAATAGTGCAAGTTTGATTGAATACTAGCCTTAGATTTCCATTAAGTTGTTTATACTTACAGTACTACATTTACATTAAGACAGAGTTAAGAGGTCTGCTGCGGTACCCTAAAAATGCTGGAGCTGAGGCCAAATCTAGCAGAGACTTTACCGGGGGATCAGTGTGATCCGTAGTTTTCCATCTACCTATCTCCTGCAGTTGTGTGTGGTGTGTGTGTGTGTGGGGGGGGGGGGGGGGGGGTTCAGTTGATGAGTTTCGCTTCCCTGTAGGGACTTGATTAAAGTCACTGCCCTTGGAAAGGAAGGGGGTTGATTTCACTGAGATTCATTCTAAACCCAATTTTTTTCATTAGATGATCAATATATCCTGACAGCAGATGGTGGTGGTAGCAGCTGCACTGGTCCTAAACTGCCAATCAGAGACCAGGCCAGCAGCAACCGCTTCCCTTCTGCTAAACCCAATAACCAACCTGGACATGGTTCCATAGGTCTGTCATAGCTCTCATTCGAAAACTGTATTAGGCAGGTCAAAATGGAAAGATGGAGCCATTGATTTAGTAGGTAAAAGGAAAATAATAAGGAAAACCACAAGTTGCAGAGAGGAAAGATCTGGATGACTTACACAGGCATGGGTTTGGATTGAACATGGTTTTGTTTGGTAGACCCTCTACACACATAAAATCTCTAATTCTCTCTCTCTCTCTCTCTCTCTCTTGCTCTCTCTCTGTCTCTCTCTCTCTCATTCTCTCTCTCTCTGTCTCTGTCTCTCTCTCTGTCTCACTCACTCTCACACTCACAAATGATGGCAAGCACGAACACATACACACGTGCACGCAAGCGCAAACACATACACACACACACATCACCTCCTCCTCTCTGAGACTTACAGGGTCCCTCCCCACTCCAACAGAAGAGGCTATAGGGATGGTGGGCTGCCAGTCCAGCTGTCTCCATCTGGCCAGCTCACTTGGCAGCATGTGACACCACACAACTCATGCCAAACTGTGTCCCAGCAGCTGGAGGGCCACAGCAAAAACCAATCAACAAACAGAACAGCATCGGTCTCACTGTTGCTGGGCCAGCTCCTATACGCTCGGAGAAAATGTTCACTCTACAGTATACTGTAGGTGTAACGGATGTGAAATGGCTAGCTAGTTAGCGGGTACGCGCTAATAGCATTTCAATCGGTTACGTCACTTGCTCTGAGACCTGAAGTAGGGTTTCCCCTTGCAGAGGGGAAACCCTACTTTTGTGGAGCGATGGGTAACGACGCTTCGTGGATGACTGTTGTTGATGTGTGCAGAAGGTCCCTGGTTCGCGCCCGTGTCGGGGCGAGGGGACGGTCTAAAGTTATACTGTTACATAGGCCTATCCTACCAAAACTAAAGTCCCTGTTCCATTCAATTATTTCCCTATCCACTACGGGGATGCTCCCAAATAGCAGACATTGGCTGGGACATTATGTGCTATTTATCAGTGTTGATTACAGCACATACCTGGGCTTGGGTGTGCAGGGAAGAGCACATCTATGGTGGCTTGTTGCGTCAATAGAACCATTAGCGTGTATCATTCATTTAGATAATAATACATTGCTTGTATGCCTAGCTAGGTTATTGAATATTTCCATTGTGGCAAGTTACCACATACTATTAAAAGAATTAGCTCGGAAGTTGCATACCCACTCACGTGTGTGCCCACCCACTGTTCATTAAATTAATTTGCGTAAAGACTGCTGTATGATCAT
>NW_019942602.1:97418-99501 GCF_002910315.2 Salvelinus sp. IW2-2015 | reverse complement strand
TAGTATTCATTCCCAATATCTTGGGTGTCTGAGATTTGATTGAGCTGCACCACTGACACTTCCTCATATGAACTCTTGGCTACATCAGGATGAAAGTTAGAACCATCCTCTGTAACGGCTTTCTTCCAGGGGTGAAGGAGAGGACCAAAGTGCAGCGCGGTTAGTGTTCAACATGTTTAATTTGACGACAAGTGAACACTACAAACAACAAACAAAACAACAAACCGTGAAAACCGATACAGACCTATCTGGTGCAGAACACAAACACAGAGAC
The DNA here is from genome assembly GCF_002910315.2 of Salvelinus sp. IW2-2015. Lineage (NCBI taxonomy): Eukaryota > Metazoa > Chordata > Actinopteri > Salmoniformes > Salmonidae > Salvelinus > Salvelinus sp. IW2-2015. Next base: position 99,227 of record NW_019942602.1, on the reverse strand, counting down.
AGGTAACAACCACCCACAACGAACACAGTGAAACAACCTACCTAAATATGACTCTTAATTAGAGGAACGCAAAACACCTGCCTCTAATTAAGAGCCATACCAGGCAACCCTAAACCAACATAGAAACACACAACATAGAATGCCCACCCAAAACTCACGCCCTGACCATCACACACATACAAAACAACAGAAAACAGGTCAGGAACGTGACATCCTCTTTATCCTCAAAAGTATGTCTGAGGGTCTTTGCTGAGCAGTTGATATTCCCTCATTTAAACTCTCCAGAGGCCAGAGGTTTTGAACCTGAGCCTCATTTACATACTCTGTTTGTACCATTTTGTTTAATTTCACCTTGTTTTCACTAGCAATACAATGTATAAATGTGTCAGTCATACAGGTATAATACTCCATCGTTGTTGCAGTTGGCTTCTTAACTAATCATCTGCTAATAATTGGTATTTGGCAAATCCATTAGCGCAAAGCAAGAGTGCATGAAAGTCGTGTATGGAATTATTTTATTTCACACCAGGGTAAGCAAAAACAAATTATTGAGGTGTTTTGTTTTTCCAACTGATATTCAACACAATAACAGTGGATTCATGTATTGCTTTGGAATTAATATAACATGCAGGATTAAATGTAGGCATTACAAGAAAGACTGAGAAATAACCAGCAGGCTGTTTGACACAGCCCCCCTGAAAAACTGAACATATTTGGTTAGTAGAAACCAGACTGAGTATTTTCCACCCCAGTTTATTTGACACCAGTAGTAACGTTTTTTCTTTACCAGTGTGTGGTCTTGCACTGACTAAAATATTAAATTATATTCATATGCTTTTGGGACACATATTTGGCACATGTTTGGAGCTAGACTGACAATGACAACATAACATTCTAAAAGGGTATCTGTCCATGATGCTGATATGTGTATCACTGCTCAAATGTCAACATAAAGCTTCCTAAGACCTAGCTTTTTGTTCAAACTCACCTGTTTCGTATTCTAGGGACTCTAGTGAGTAGACTGGACCCTGGTTGTACGGAGACACAATAAATAATTTGTCCTGTACAGTGCTATATTTGTACAATATATATTGTCCAGGCAACCCACTTTAAGCTGTTTGACCAAAATAAAAGGCCAGCAACACATATTATTCAGAGCCTCGTGAAATACACTATACAGGCCCTACGGAGTATTCCCCACAATACTTTTACTGAGGCACCCAGAATAGTTTTTGCTCTATAAGCCAATATGTATTCCATATACAGTGATTCGCATTGTGGACATTTATTTGACCTTGGAATAGGTTTTAAAACCCACATTTAATCCAAATGTCACTTAATTATGAAAAAATATTAATCATTGTTCATGTTTAGACAATTATTTTTCATATATCATTAATAATCACAGGTTATTGACGCATTTCTACTATTATGTAACGTGGGGGACTTTTATTTAGACATTTTTCGAAATCCATGACGTGGAAGTACTTTTTTAGTGTTGCTGATGAGACGCTGGATCTAGCAACCTCTGTAAAAAAACGGTTTTATTTAATTTAGCTGACTTGGGTATTGTTAGCTTGAATACATATATCAACCTTTTTAGTTACGTTGCAAGCGCTTTAATATTACGTATATTCTAGGCTTGGTCGCACTATCTAACGTTAACATCGAACTCTGTAGCAAGCTTGTTTCGGGTGGCTTTTTGCTTTGCAAACTAGCTATGGATAACATTATTGATCCAGCATCAGAACAAGGTTAGTTTGCTGTTTTGTCATGCATTGCTTATCACATAGCAGTAGTTAAATGTAG
>NW_019942602.1:88573-89589 GCF_002910315.2 Salvelinus sp. IW2-2015 | reverse complement strand
CAAGGGAGGAGGTTAATGACATCACATCAGACCAACTCAACTGCTTGAATGGCCTCCATGAAATTTGTAGTTGTCTAAAAAACACTATTTTGCTCAAAAGGTTGTTTTTTTTTACCCTTAAATGTGTGTAAATTACTGTACTTATACTTGGGATATTGTTTCTCAACAGGAGAAGTTCCAAAAAAGCTGGAGTGCATTTTTAATGGAGACATTTGGCACTAGACCCATTTCGTGCCAAATTGTCTATTTCACAGGTGGTGTTCCCAGTCCACTATGGCCCTCGGTATGACACAGCGCTGCAGACACTGGTGTGGGAGTTCCTCTCCAGACTGGAGGAGCTGCTGCCTGTACCAGACCTCACGCAGGTACTGAGGAAAAGATCTCAGTTCTAAAAGATTGACGGAACATGGCGTCATGTGGCTCTACAGATGAATTTAATGGTGTTTCTGGTCATTTCAAAACTTGTCTAAAACCTCAAGTGGCTGGTACAATGTATTTGCACTTTTTATTATGCTCTATTCCCCTTGCCCTGCTCCTCTTAGACAACAGCCTGTCTCTTATACACATCTAGATGTGTATAAGAGACAGGAATGAGACACTGGAGAACATTATTTCTGAGGGATAAACTCCTGTACATTTGTCTGATGTTTTGTTTGCACCTAATGATAGAGTCATGGTGATGACTTGGACGCTGCAGATTCTAACTTTGTGTAGCTTTTTTCACCTTTATTTAACCAGGTAGGCTAGTTGAGAACAAGTTCTCATTTAGTCCAAACCCTGCTGGAAGACCCTTCTGAGAGGGAGCATTTCTTCCATGAGGAACTTTCTCTCGAGACTTCTTTATGATCCTATTTTATGAATATTATGAATATATTTCTTAAATAGGCTACTAGTTGAACATCATCTACGTAGATTTAAAGATTATAAGTATCCTTCGTCTGCATTCAGAATACCCTAAAGATCTTGTTAAAGTGGCACTCCAGTCTCCTTTTCACATAATTTATCACCTAATTTAC